>NW_020954577.1:19359612-19425366 GCF_900497805.2 Vombatus ursinus | reverse complement strand
CCCCTGGGGTGGTGATACAGTCCTGGAACTGCTTGTCTCACTGATGGAGGCTGGATGGGATTGGAGGCTTTACCGGGGAGGGAGACCAACACGTCTCCTTACTCTGGGAAGCTGCTAATGGCTTTGCAGCCACTTTCTCCCTGTTTCCTTAGCAAGATGAAGAAACAGCCCCCCCCCCCCCCCGGTTGCTCTTTTCTCTCGTCTTTCCCTAAAAGCTAAAGTCAGAGAAGCCAGCTCGGCAGCATCATCCCCAGCCCCTTCTGCGCATCCAAGACAAGCTCCCCCTTGTGGGACAAGTGGTCCTGCTTCAGGCAGACGCTGTCCAGGGAGCCGGGTGCCTGCTTGCCTCATCAGCTCCTGCAGCAGGAAGGAAACTGTATTTCTCGGCCCTTTCAGCTGCCCCTGCAGTTCACCACCAACCCTCCCCGGCACCATCTCTGCTTAAAAAGAATAAATTTATTTTCCCTTTGTAGATATTTTGTAACCTATTGCAATTTACCAAAAAAAAAGTTTGTTCAAAATACTCCTGACGGTACCTTCTTTGGCCCCTGTTTCAGTTTCCCTCAATAGATCTAATCGGTGGGTTTTCTTTCTCCTAGTGATAGCAGCAAAGCTAGCTCTCAACACCTTGATTTTCCCACCGGTTGGTTTTTTGTTTTGTCTTTTTGGAATTTTTTGTTTGTTTGTTTGTTTTATGAGGCAAGTAAGTGAGTTGCCCAGGGTCACACAGTTGATAAGTGTCAAGTGTCTGAGGTCACATTTGAACTCAGGTCCTCCTGGCTCCGGGGCCAGTGTTCTAGCCCCTGTGCCACCTAGCTGCCCCTCCTCACTGTTTTTCCCGTTTCCAATCTTCTCCTGCCCCGGGGACGCCTCCCTCCCTCTGACTGGAGGAGGAGCATGGACATTGATGACCTCCTTCTGTAACTTTCACTTTTTAAACTTGGCACCCAGGAAATTCTCATCACCTCCCACCTGGCTGCTTTCCTAGACTTCATCATCTCCAGAAAGTCATCATACTGCAGGATGAAATCAGTTCAGGTACTCACACTTCCTCTACCCTACTCCATGACTTCATCATATCCAGACTGTGAGCCCCTCGAGGGCCGGGATTTTCTTTGTACTCATTCCCAGGGCTTAGCGCTGTGTCTGGCACATAGTAAGTAGGCACTTAATAAGTGTTTACTGACTCTGACTGTTCTAGGAAGCCTGGTATGCAAAAAAAAATCCTTATTGGTTGAGAAGGAAGGCTTTCCTCATTATTCATACTCAAAAATTTCATACCAGAAGCAGTGTGGCTTAGTGAAGAGAGAGTTAACTTCAGAGTGAGGAGGGCCTGGATTCAGATCCTGTCTCTGATGCATGCACTAGCTGTGTGACCCTGGGAGAGTCATGTAACTTCTCAGGGACCCAGACGACCAGTTAAGACTCAAAGTTTTAAAGAAATGTATAACTCACAGGGCAAGGTATCTCTGCTGGATGAGTCAATCTGCCACTGGGTCAGACAAATACTCTCTCCCCCATCCCCAATTTTGATCAATACCAGGGGAGGGTAAAGTGTCAGCTCTCATCCTGAATAGGTGACCCACTGCATGGGTACATTTGTCTCAAGGCTGCTACTCAGATTGGTCACTTGTGGGACTTCTGATGGGACCTCAGGATCTCCTGAACTTGTATGATCCCCTTAGACGTAAGGGAAGAGAAAGAAAGAAATTCTCTCCTTCCACCACCAACCCCCTCCCCAGCCAATTCCCTCTCCCCCCAGCCTGGCCTTGGACACATGACTCCAAATGGGCCTGGGGCGGGGGCAGGGGGTGACCCATCACCACATGTTTTTTTTGCAGCACCAGCTGTTTTTATCCAGCACTCAAAGAACAGTGTTAACGCTCTGTTCACACCTCGTTTATTCTTCTACCTGACTGATCCAGACAAGCTCTCTGGGCCTTCCCCAAAACCCCACCTCACTCCTGCATGTATCTTGTATAGACCTATATGTGTTGTCTTTTCTGAAATAAACCGGATTCCTTGAGGCTGGCTGCTATTTCACTGTTGTCCCCATATCCTAAGGGCCTAGCACGGAGTCTGGCACAGAGTAGGTGTTTAATAAATGTTAGTTCATTAATTGACTGATGAAGATGCAAAACATAAATAGACGTGAAGGTAGATTGGCCTAGTGGCAGCAAGTTGAAGTCAGTTTACCCTAAGGGTCATGATAAACAGAAGACCAGGGCTCTGGCCTCGGTTCTGCTACTAACAAACCAAGTATCTGACCTTGAGCAGACGTCCTCCCTGCCTGGACTTCAGTTTCCTCACCTGGGTAAATGGAAGGGGTTGAACCAGATAATCTCTTAGGCCTTTTCCAGCTGGGAACCTTGACTGCACAAAGCAGGACCACTGTGTGATTGCATTCAGTCAATGCTGGATTAAATTGAATTGAATTCGAATACATGCTGCTCGTCTTCAACTCTCCCTGCAGCTTACCGGCATCTCCTTGAGAAAAGAGTCTGATGATCGCTTTGTCTTTGTACAGCCAGTTCCTAGCTCTGGTGCTCAGTAAATACCTGTTTTGGAGCAGCCCTGAATTCCCTTTTCTGTCTCTGGAAGGGAGAGGCAGAACCCGCAGGCTGTTAGCTCAAGGTCTCTCCAACACACATTCTATGCTTCGTGTTGATTCCATGGCATCCTCAGGTGGCTGCTGTAATGCCACCTGTCTTGCTGGCGGCTACAAGGGCCCAGAATGCCTTATTCTTATTTTTCCACCATTCAGATGTGATTTCTTTGACACATCCATGAGAAGCAGATAGAAACAGGTGTCTGAAAGCAGCTGTTGAAGTGTGTCACTATGGAGGAGCGGTTCCCGGCAGAGAAACCTGCCCACGAACCCCAGCCGCCCTTCTCGGGATAGTTGTTCTTTCCCCTTTGCCCCTGTGAAATGCACACAGTGCCTCAGGAGCAGGCACAGAGCCAGGGGACCAGATGGGCACAGAGGAAGCGGCCAACGGTCTGCATGTGGGCTTCCAGCAGATTTTCATCAGACTGGATTCTTGGCCCAGAATGGTGAAATGACAGAACTGTCTTAAACCGCTTTCCTAGGCTTTGGGGAGCTTGGCTTTCTTGCTCCAATTCCCAGGCAGATTAATGTCAAACATGAAAGCGCCTTGGCCATAGACCACAGCGGAGATGCCCCACTGAGTGCAGATTAACGTTCTGTGATGAAAAGATAGTCTGCTCCAGCCTCCTCCTCTTCTGACCCTCAGCAAAAAGGTGGAAATGGGAAGATCTGTGGAAGAGAAGGCAGCTGCTGAGTAAGGGGCACAGGTACTCAATGATAACCCTAAATGATGAGGCAGCTTTCATTATAGTTAATGCCACTGAATTATATGTCAAACTGATATCACTGTAGGTGAAATGTCTAATTGAATTCTATTTGTCAGCCAACATTTATTAAACATGAATTCTATGTGTCTGACCCTGTGCTCAGCACTGAGAATACAAAGACAAAGATGAAACTGTCTCTGCCCTCAAAGAGCTTCCATTCTACCGGGGAGATACAATGTGTACACAGGCAAGGAACACTGAACTGTAATGTTCAAGCCAGAGGTTCCATTCTCTGCAAGTTCTCACTGCTCTGTTTAATTGCCTCTACCCAAATGATTTCAACATATGACGTTCTCCCAAGGCATCGTCATCATCTCCCCTTACGAGCAAACAGACTTACAAGGCTCACAACAAGAACAATAAACAAAGTTCAAATAAGAGCTCATGGGAAATAATGATAGCCACCAAAATCACCCTTCCCCATAAATATACCTGCTCAATCTCAGTAACTCGAAGGAGTGCCTTGGTAGATCTGGAACAACAGCACTTTGGGGCTGGTCCTCCATTTGGGGGTTTCCCACCATAGCTCCTCTGGAAAGCAGTCTGGCAGAAATTGGACATAGACCAGTATCTTACACCATTGACCAACATACAGTCAAAATGGATTAATGATCTAAATATAAAGACAGATATTACAAGAAAATTTGAAGAACATGGAAAATATTACCAACAGACTTATGGATAGGCGAACTATGGATAAACAAGAGATAAAGAACAGTGTGAAGTGTACAATGGATACTTTCAATTATATTAAATTAAAAAGGGGTTGTACAAATAAAATAAATGTAGACAAGATCAGAAGGAAAGTAGAAAACTGGGGCGGGGGAGATTATACAGGCAGTGTCTCAGATAAAGGTCTCATATCTCAAATATATAAAGAACTTTGTCAAATCTATGAGAATATGAGTCATTTCCTAGTTGATAAATGGTCAGTTTTTCTGATGAAATAAAGTTTTCTGATGAAATCAAAACAATTTATGGTCATATAAAAATGTTCTAAATTATTATTGATTAGAGAAGTACAAATTAAAACAAACTTGAGATATGATTTTACACCTATCAGATTGACTAAAATGATTGAAGAGGAAAATGACAAATTTTGGAAGGGATGTGGAAAAATCAGGAAACTAATTCACTCTTGGTAGAACTGTGAAATGATCCGACCATTTTGGAGAGCAATCTGGAATTATGCCCAAAGAGTTATTAAGCTGCCTAAACCCTAAACCCTTTGACCCAGCAATACTACTACTACTAGGTCTATTTTTTTTTGTAGGGAAAAAGGGAAAAAAACTATATGTTCTAAAATATTTATAGCAGCTCACTTTGTGATGGCAAAGAACTGGAAATTGTGGGGATGCCCATCAATTGGGGAATGGCTGAACAAATTGCGGTATATGAATGCAATGGAATACTATTGTGCTTTAAGAAATGATGAGCTCATTGATCTTAGAAAAACATGGATAGACTTACACAAAATAATGAAGAGCAAAATGAGCAGAAGTAAGAGAACATTGTATACAGTAATAACAATACTGTTTCAAAAACAACTTTGAGCAACTAAGTCATTTTGACTATTACAAATACCCAAATTAGCTTCAGAGGACGACATTATGAAGGAAGACATTATATGCATCCAGAGAAAGAATTGATAAATACAAGTATGTATAGAATGTGTATATACATATATATGTATATATATACACATATATATGTGTATGTATATATATATTTGTGTCTAATGGTAGCCATCTCTAGGGCAGGGGGGAGGGAGGGAAGGAAATAAAAGTTACATGATAACTTTATTATATATTTAAAAGGAATAGCAAGTTGCACATAATAGGTTTGCAGTTTCGTGTGCAATCATCTTTTATTTTTTTAATTCTACTGTGTTATGGAAATGCTTGTGTTATTTCACAAATTAAAAATTTTTTTTAAAACCCAAGCTTACACCCTTTAGAAGGTATATGTTTTACTGTAAAATGTCTTGTGGGGGTATGGCATAATAAACTCTATTCTCAAGGGGAAAAAATCCATGTGTGAATAATAACGTATCCATTAAAATGTGAAGACTGACCCAGGAAGGACCTATTTAAGGTCAGTGTGGTTTCTTAGCTCGTTTGCATATGACTGTTTTTAGAGTTTGAGAGGTTGAAACTTTTTCGAAGAAGATAATCAAATAGCTGTTTGGGAATTTGGGGAAGATTAAATAAGGACCATTGGTTTCATGACAGTCAGATTTCCTGGATTTTACCTCCGAAGGGAAATATGAATAGCTGACCACCAGGAGGCTCTGCCTTGAACCTTTAGAAACAGTGAAAAAGCCAGCAGGAGAAGGGAAACAGAACAATTCAGAACCCAACAGAAGAGGTGCAAAGGCACACACAGGAGTAGCCAAGCAGACAGAAAGGTTCCAGCAACTTACTCTACTTGAGACATAACCAAGTGACAGATACGCATCCCTTTGCTCATTGGCTGAAGAAAAGTCATGGAGCCTTCATCTGTTATGTGTCAGGCACTCTGCTAAGTCCTAGGGATACCAAAAAAGGTAAAAGACAGCCCCTACCCTCAGGGAATTAATAATCTAATGGAAGAAGTCACTGCATGTAACATAGATTGTTCCTGTAAGGGCTAAGAACAGTAACACTTAGAGTCAAATATTATAAGTTGCCTCTCTCCCATGGGTTTTCCTCTCTTATGTGCCTCCCTGCAAGGTTCCTGTAAGTAGGTATGCAATCTCCCCCATGGATACTATGGATATTAGTGGGAAAGAGTAAACCAAATCTCCCTGATTACAACGTAAATCCTTGAGAACAGAGGGTTCCTGCTTTTCTCTTGGCACGTTGTGCTTAATCAATGCTTCTCCATTCCATCCTAAACTATTCTATGCTTCAAAATCCTCTTTTTAACCCCCAAAACTCCTCCAATGATACTCTATTGCTATGAATCATGAAACTCCACAGTCTCAGAAGGATTCAAATTTTAAATTAATGTGATAGGCCAATGGAGAGATACGTGGCAGGTGTAAGTAGGCTATAGTCTATTACCAGTGGCGATATGCGCTAAAAAAGCATCATTAAAAATTTCCTCCAAGAAATGTATGATCAGCAAAGAAGAAGGGAAGGGCAGTCACGTAGCGAAGTATGACAGAAGAACATCACAAAATACCAAAGGATGTAGACAAAGGTCTTCCACATGTTGGGTAGAACTCATGGAAGGCCACGAATGAGATTCCCAACATAGCAGATCGCATGGAGGGGTTGCAATTTGCACCCATGAACATAGGTGCAAACATTGATGAGGTCAGATCAAGCAAAACATTAATTATGCTTATGCTTAAGAGAAAGCTTTTTTTCTTTCTAAATATTTTGAAATCTGTATCATGTTCCCACAAGGTCAATGGAATTGGGAGCAACACGGCCCCAACGTGTCACCCCACAGAATCACGCTGCCTCCTACCTTGACTCCTGTGCATCCAAAGCTCTTACACCCACTTGGACCAAAAGCATGGCAGTTTTGTGCTGTGACCTCCAGGCCGATCATTCTGGAGTTGTGGCTCTCGTCTTGGCGTGAAAGCAGAAAAATTAGGATTTTTTAAAACAAAAAGTCAGGAAATAATAGTCAAGTTTGAATCTCATGCACCTCCACGTCCACACCAAATGCCTTCTGCTATTGCCTGACACCTTCTATACCTCAGCCTGATCAGTTTCCAGACTTCAATAGGAAGGGAAGCTTATCAATCCCGACTGCTCCTCATGAAAAGACACAGTGGAAGAGCCTGGCTGGGAGATGGGGCCAAGAACAACATCCAATCAGAAGGCAGGAAAGAGAGCAGCCTTTGCCATGCTTCATCTCCCTCCTATTTTGGCTGGTGAGTTCGAAGACATCATGATGGAGAAGGGGCTCCTTTTCTCGGAGAATAGGAACTTACTTTCCTAAATGTGCCACTCATATTTGATTCTCTTCAGCCCCTGAATCTCTGGTGTTGGAACTCCATCAAAAGATAAATGTGGCAAATTTCCTTCTGAAGAGATCAGACAAAAGAGGTGCTAACAGATACCAACATCCCCTGGGAAGGAGGTGAGGCTGTGTCTGTAAATTCTCATTATGAGTCATCCCACATTGTGTCTGTCTTTGAAAACAGAACAGCTTGAAGAAACCAGTCTCCAAGAAGGAGGCCATTGGATGCTGTAGCAATGGATGCCAGCCTCGACTGACGTGAGAACATGAGTCTCACTTCTGTTTGCCACCATTTCACAGCTGCGAATTTTACTCCATTAGAGGCATCAGACACTAAACTTGTCTCAAACACAAGTTATATTAGATTCTCTTTCTGTGTTTCTCTCTCTGTCTCTCCTTCCATCTCTGTCTGTCTCTGTGTTCCTCTTTCACTGTCTCTGTGTCTCTGTGTCTCTCTCTGTCTCTCTGTCTCTCTCTCTCTCTCTCTCATAAACAGATACATTGGAGGACAGAGTGACACATGGGGGAAAAAAGACTAGACTTTAGGGTTGGAGGAGCTGGTTCCAAACCCAGTTCTATGACTGTGATCTTGTACAAGTCTCTTTCCAGTTCCCTCATCTATAAGTTGGACCAGATGTATGTAAGATTCCGTCTAACTCTGACATTGTTGGGGGAGGGGAGGGGAGAGGGTTATGTCTACAGTGAAGTATATTTCAAAAGTGAGGGTTTTTTTTAATACGGCCATGAATTCTAAAGTTTAATACAAACCCTGTGTTCGGAGGCCATTCACTTCCCTTTGGGGCCTCTGACAACGAGGCTGTTTTCCCTAATATCCAGCCTCGATTTGATTCCTTAAACTTCCACTTATCACCCTAAGTTCTACCCTCTGGAACCCAAGAGAACAGGTCGAACCCTTCTTTGGTCAGTAAATATCCTATGTGCCTGGCACTGTGCTAAGTGCTGGGAATACAAAGAGAGGTGCCCCCCACCCCCACCCCAGCCCTGCACTCGGGCACTCATGGTCTATTGAGGAGACCCCATGCAAACTCTGTACAAACAAGCCATTAGCAGAGCAAATTGGGAATAACCAATAAAGAGAAGGCGCCTCTTCCACATGATGACCCTTCAAGGCTTTCATCATGCTGGCTGCTCAGCCCTGGGCCCGTCTTAACTTATCCACATCCTCCCAGACTGGTAACACAACACTTCAGGGCAGCAGAAGGTCCAGCTCAGCCTTGTTTCTGGGAGCCCAGAATTACCTTAGCGGTGTTTTTGGCCACCACAAAACAGGGACTCATGTTGAGCTTCCAAACCACTCACACCCCTAAACCACCAAAACCTTTTTTTCAAATATAGCATCGTAGAGTGCATTTGTAGCCTTCCTGGCTTTTTCTTGCGAATGGAGTAATTACTGGGGCAGGGGCGAAGTGTGCACTCACCCTGGGGTCTCAATTTCCTTCTCTGCAAAATCAATCGGAGATGCTTAAGATCCTCCAGACTCTACCATGGTACAGTCAGGGCTTCTGAAGGAGCAGCCTTCAAACCCCCTCTAGACCTTCTGTGTGCTCTCCAGGTTTCCATTCCAGTCCCAAACCCAAATAATAATAATCAATAATAATAATAATAGCAGCATTTAGATAGCGCTTTAAGCATGACAAAGTGCTTTTCAAGAATAAGTCCATTGTATCCTGACAACAACCCTAGCAGTTATTATCCCCATTCTACAGATGAGGAAACTGAGGCAGACAGAGGATCAACAAACTTGCTCAGGATCACACAGCTAAAAAGTGTCTGAGACAAAATTCTCATTCAAGATATTGGATGCAAGTGTAAAGAAACAGCTACATTATTGTTCTTAATAATTAGTTGCTAAGGTTGGATTAAAACAGGAAGCTAGCAAGCTGCCTCCTTCCTGTGAGTAATGGGAAGGGACGAGAAAGTGGGCAATCTGCCTAGCCACCACCGGTGGCTGTTCTGGGGTCCCTATCCCCACCCATGGGGCAGAGACCTCTCCCCTCAAGCCAAAGAGTCTCACCTGCCTCTTGTCACAAGCCTAGGTTGGGATGTTTTCCCCAGGTTCAAAAACGCCCAGTTTTTAATCCACCTGTGAAGTTGATTTCTTGAGCTTCATTGTAAGACTTTATATTTATCCTGGTGAACTTGATCTTCTTAGACTGTGCCCGATTGCCAGCTTGTGAAGGTCTTTTTGGACCCCGAGTGTCATCTGGTGTCCTTTGTAAATGGGCTAAGTATGACATCTGGACCTTTACTCAAGTCAATGATAAAACCGTCAAAGGGCTAAGGACCCAGCACAGATCCCTGGACATCCCTCTCCAGACCTCCTTACAAGCTGGTGTGGAAACGACTGCTCTTTTACTCTGACCGTGAAATGGGTTCTGACTGTAATGTCTGTCTTTCTATCTTTTTCACAATAGTATGTGATTCTTTACCCCCAACACTTCACTAAATATTAAGCAAACTACGTCAGCAATATTTCCCTGACCTACCAGTCAATCTAACGCCTGTCTGAAACAGAAATGCAGCCTGTCCTGCTCATTATGAAGAGAAAGGGGAAGCTAGATGGCACTGTGGATAGAGTGCTGAGCCAGCAGTCACCAAGTTCAAATTCAACCTCAGACACTTGCAAGCTGTGTGACCCTGGCTAAGTCACTGAACCTCTGTTTGCCTCAGTTTCCTCTTCTATAAAATGGGAGTGATAATGACACCCACTCCTGGGGTTGTTGTGAGAATCAAATGAGATCCTAGTTATAAAGCACCTACTAGGTGCTATCTAAATGTTAGCTACTGTTAGGAAGCCAAGTTAGATCATGGCTTCCATTTCTTTAATGACATGTTCTTGAATTTAAACTGCATTGAAACCCTTGGCTCCTAGTTTACAGATTCAGGTCCTGCTTATGGTACCTCTCCAGCTCTGCCCATTCTTTTAGCTATCCCTACCTAGCACCCAGTAGGCCTTTGTACCTGCTCATGGCCACACCTGATGAATGGATTGTGAATGTGGCTCTTTCCTTCCTGCTGATTCTCAAGACAGGGCAAAGAAACCAAGAGGTGGTCTTGAGGATGGAGAGACGGAAGAATGAGGGCAGGATTGGGGGGACCCCTCACGTTGCTGCCTCAGTCAGGTTACTTCTCATGCTGGGCAAGGGAAGAATGTTTACCAGCAAGGAAACCTCCATGGGCAGGGACACCTGCCCCTCTGACCTCCCTCACCTCCTCTGCAGCCCCAGGAGGAGGGACGGGCTCCTCTGTCCCTCTGAGGAAGAAGCACTGACTGCCAACTCCCCAAGCGGCGAGCGATGGGAGGGGCAACTGCCTGTCAAATGCAGGTTTGAGTTGAGGATGGCTGAGGCTGCCTCCACAGAGAGCTTTCTCCTGCTTCAAGGTCCCACTGTGTGGTGGTAACCAGAGCAGCAGCCACCATCCTGGCCTTTCCTATCCCCCTCCTCTACTTGCCTAGCTCCAGGAGCTCAAGATTCCACAACAGCGGCAGTCGGCATCCCCATTTGCTGCACCAGGCAGCTCATATGGTGGACTGGGAGTGTGTGTTGTCTGTCTGGCCAAAGGGCCGTGCAATAATCTGAGATCAGCTTCCTCCCTTCAAGGAGCTGGGATGTTGTCAGTGTAGATTCTCCCTCCACTGGTACTGATAGCAACCCCTCTACACTTTCAAAGAAGGAATTCTGGAGCTTTCCGTGACTGCTGCATCTCCCTGCAGCCTCCCTGTCACATATTACCAGGCTGGTCCTCTGACAGCCTGTTTGCCAGGGCCCTTCTCTGAGCTTTTCTGGCTTGCAGAGCTGGGAAGGACTTTTTCTCCACTGGTGCAGCCAATAAGAATGCCTCTACCTACTGAGGAAGGAGGCATCAGAGAAGAAGGAAGGGGAGGGAAATCTGAGCTTCCAGTCTAACAAAAGAGAATAATCCTTGCAAATACTCAAGATAAAAACCATCTAAATTAAACTACAGGGTAGATTGGGGCCTTGGAGGACAAGATCTGGACATTACAGGTTCAAAGGACTGGACAGAGAGCAGGGAGAACTGAGACAAATATCTGGACATTAAGCATTTTAACGGCCTCAAGTAAGTGGCTTTTTCAGTTGAAGATGTATTTATTTTGTCTGAACTATCCAGATAATCATCTCCAATTCCTGACCGAAGGCAAACACTTATTCCTAGTTTGGAGAGAGCCCAATGCTGAGCTCTTGGAAGGGGCCCTGGTGAAATCTACTTTCTGAGTTTCCAGCAAAACTACATCTAAGAGCAGCCCCAGGCAAGTTGGCATCATGCAAAGTGCCAGCCACTCATATAGCTCCATCATGTGTGGGGCTCACAACCCACTTGTGCCACTAGTTTCATGGCATTAAACAAGCCCATGGGAACTTGGAAACAACTACCTCTTAGTCCTGGAAGAATGGCCTGTGATATGCCACCTGACCCAGCCCACAGTAAAGCCAGTTGTGTGACCTCCTGAGGACTAGGAGAAATGAGGCCAGTCTGTGAAGAAGTACAAATGTTATAAATGGAATAACTAGGCTCAATTTAAGGGGAGGGGGCTCCCCAGACAAGGTTAGCCCAAATTCAATATGCTCTTTGGGTCTGTACCTTCTGCAAACCCTGACCCACAAGCCCCCACCAATGTGTTTACCTTACTAGTCAGCCAGAGAGCCCAACTTGTTAGAAGCAAAGGTATTTAATGAAATAGCATGGTAGCTAGAAACCATTCCCCCCGTAAACCTGGTGCATCTTCTCCCACACAAACATACTCTATTCAGCAGAAGAGTAGACACATGTTAGGAATATATGTGGAAAGGTGTACACATGGGAAATGTGTGGGCAGGGCACAGGCATAGAAGACGTGCATGTCCAGGACCCACGTGGTCAGTGCTCTCACATACACAGGGAATACTTGGGGAAAGACAAAGATGATGTTATGGGGTCCCCAGTGGCTCCTGATGATGGCAGCTTCTTCCTGGGCCTGCTCGCTACTCCTCCCACAGGCCGTGGCTCCTGCTGTCTCTACCAAGTTGCTCTCAGCTACTTTCACTGGAGGCTTGCAGAACTGCTCTGTGATGTCAGCCATAGTTCTACTGAGCACATGACTATGGAGAGTGGGGCTTCATTTGGCTTCCTTGATGAGGCTCTCTCTCATCCAGTGACCTGGCTGTGCTATGGCCTCTTGGTTTAAAGCCCAGGACTTTTCCTTAGGTGTTATTACCCATAAGAGTCTGTCTCTCAAAGACTTGGCTAGAAATGGAGTTTTCTTTGCCCAGGCACCAAGCTCCTCAGATTGCAGAGAGGCCCAAGCTGATTGGTGCCCCCAGGCATTAATCTGCTTTTCTCAACTGTATTTCCAGGTCTCTGAGGACTGCATCAGTGAGCTCTCTCTTGATCAACCTCAGAAGATCTATGTACCTCATTATCTAATGTTCTACTAGAGTGCTCTCAGTCAGCTTCTTCTTAGATGACGGTCTTCCAGCAAACTGCTTAAGGATCTTGGGTCTAGAGTCCTTAGAATCTCTGTTCTAAAACTCTTGTTTTCCCACCCAGGTATGGGGAGAGGTTCTCAAAGGCAGCAAAACAAAACTAAGCCCTAGGGGCAACATTATATTCTCCTTTCTTCTGATCTTACTACATTCCTATTCCTAGCCTTTTCCATGTATATTTGGAGCAGCTAGCTGGTGCAGTTAATAAAGCATCTGGCCCCAAATCAGGAAGACCTGAGTTCAAATCCAACCTCAGACACTTACTAGTTGTGTGCCTCTGCTACCAGGAGGCACCAACATGTCATAAGACACATCCACACAGGGACACTGAAGTATCTGTGATGAAAGATGCATGGAATTGGGCCAGCCAGTTACAGACCAGTGATGGGCAAACCACTCAGTGGCTAGCAGGACTTCTCTAGAAGTCAGTGTAATGAAGTGAGAAGCACGCAGGGCTCAACTGCCAGCTTGGCCACTTATTGCCTGTGTGAGGTTGGGTGTGTCTGAACCTCAGTTTCCCATCTGTAAAATGGGGGCATTAGACAAAATGGCTTCTAAGGTCCCTTCCTGCTCTGCATACAGCTTCTGGTGAGATTTTTGGAAATTTTCCACACACAAGATCTAAGAAATTTGACTTCTAAGGAGTTTATTATTGGCTGGGGGAAAGGAGTTTTTAAAGTCTGAGAACAGCTGCCCTCAACTCATCTGGAGTCCTTCTTACCCTCAAAATGCCAAACTCCCAGATTTCAGCTCATTCTCCACCTCGCTCCTTGGTGGACACAAATTCTCTCAGTGACTGAGATATCTCTTCACAAAGGCAGAACATACAGAGCTATTCACTTGCAATATAGGCAGGGGGTTGAGCCCCCCAGAACACAGATCTCTCCATTGCCTGGGGTGGCCAAAGGTTTTCCCTACTGGGAACCTACACCATCTTTCAAGTGACTCTGCATCTCAAAGGACATCCAACAGCTATATTTTATAGATCCCTTCATCTGGACTTAAAGAATTTCCCAGCAAAAATTTGAATGAAAAATACCAATATATTTATGAGCCAGTCAAGAAAAGAAAATTAATTGGCCATGATGGTAGCCAGATCCCCAAATACAAGGGGCTGGAGTACAGTAGATGTCAAAATGAGATAATTTCCAGCGGATCTGGGCCAGAATGTGGCGATGCATTGCAGATCTTCAGAAGATTCTCTCAATTTTGCTCAACTCTGCCACAATCAGATTGGGCAGGCCTTGTGAGTCAGACTTTCTGACAGTTTATAGTAATGATGAAAATGAGAATAATTTGTCACCAAGTCCCCCGCCCAAATCGCCAGTGCCCTCAGAACTGTCCACGGTACTAAGTGGCTGCATGCACCTCCTTGAGGTCAGGGTGTCCCTTTCATCTTCTACGGGTACCCCCAGCACCTCGGCCTCTGGAATAAATGCTACATGCCCTGACTGCCCCTAGTTAGTTAGCCCACTCTTTGGAAGTGCCCAGGTAAGCAGCACCATCTCCACCAGAGACGTGGGAGGCAGCAGGCAGCGGAAGGTGCTGGCTCCATGCGGCTTGTTCCTCCTTCCCCAGGAAGCGGACCCTGTGCGCTCCCTCCCCCTGTTGTGATTTAATAGAAATGCTCTACCAGCCATGGAGTCCAGTGGAGGGGAGACATCTTGTGAGCCTCTTTCTAAATGTGAAAATATACGAGAGCTGTTCCCTATACATTTTATGAGTTGCCTGCTCTTTAGTATTTGGCAAGACAAATAGAATTACATACTGTGAGTGACTCGAAACAGAACTTCTCTATCAATCATCGCACAGGCCGTGCTAACTCTGGAGGGCATTCAGGACATTGGGCTGTGCATGAATATTTCAGACAAGAAGGATCCCTGAAAGCTTCCTGATGGATTAATGCGGGAAAGTGGGACTTTGTCTTCTTTTATGGCTGTTTGCGAACGCTCCGGGGCCAGCCCATCAAGGAGAGAAAGGCCCAGCGGAAGCTCAGCTCCCTTCATCCCCAGGTCCTCGGAAAGTAATGACAGAGAATGGATTACTATTGCATGCACTCCCCAGTAGAAAATGAAATGGGGCATGAGTTCCTCCACCTTTAAACTAGACAATAATTGGGAAAGAAAAGACAATGGATGGCAGCCACTTAAGGGGAAACCACGGTAATGCCATCTTTCAGTTTCCTCCAATAGATTGGAAACATTAGCTTATTGACAATAAAATCATACCGTCAGCCTCTTCTCTATGAACCTTTCACTTATGAGGGTCTTCTCTCTGTGGTCTCCATTTGTTTGTTTTTAAATGAAACAGGAGTTTTTATCCTGACTAACCAGCTAATCGAAGGGAGGGATGAGACACAATACATTTCAATCAGCGCCTCTAAGCCATAAAGAAAGTGGGCACCAAGAGAGGGGGAAACCATGGGCCTCACTGAGTGTGTCCCCTAAAGTGGCCACATCTGTAAGTTTGGGGAGGGGAGGCCACAAATTTCCAGCTGTGAGACCTTGGGAGGTTCTGGAGATATCTGTAAGATAGAGGAGTCACTCACTCAATCATCAATCATTTATTAAGCACCTACTATGTGCCAGAAATGAACCAGGCACTGAGGACAAAAATACAGTGAATGAAGCTTCTTTTTCACAAAGAGAGGACCAGGCCAAAAGAGTTGGTCACTGGTCACCTCCCGCAAGTTCTCCATGAGAGCTTCTGTTCATCTGATCTCAGCCTGTTTCTCAACTCTGTTCATTTTCAGCACCTCTGCTGACCATAGAGAGTCAAACACCCAGGATATTTGCAGGGTGAATCTGTTGTTGTGGGGAATACTACAAAGAAGGCTGAACTTGGCATAAGAAGACCAGGGTCTAATGGTCGAAAGTCTGACACTCACAAACTGCGTGACTGTGGGCAAGTCATTTGTCCCTCTGGCATAAGCACACTTAACCCCCCCACCCCACCCCGGGGCTCTCTGATGTCTGCTTTTTGGACCTTCCATTCCCTGTCACCTTATGAGCATTAAGGTTCTGAATTCTAGTTAACATCAAACAATGCTTGGTTTTGTGGTTTTTTTTTTAATGCATTTGAGAACCATCTGATAACCAGGGAGATGCATAATGAAAGCTGTAGCAAAGTGGGTGGGGGCTGGGGGGAGGGAGTGTCTATGACAAATGCTGCCATTTTGAATCTCAGTCACTTGTGAAATGTTTGATTTGATCACAACTAGCTAACATAGCTCATCTAAGAAAACCAAGCCCTGAAAAATGTCATTATTGCTTTAGAAGCTGACTCTCTTCTAGAGGTCAGTCATCAATTTCATTAAGTAACTTAATTCTCCTTTTAAATAACTTAATTCCAAGTATGTATAAGGTCAGTTCCAGGGATTGGCTGAGCAAAGAGAATCAATGACAATGAGGTGCTGAGCTCTCAAGGTTTCCTTTCTTGCCAACTGGCTCAGCCCCAGGCTGTCTTCCACCCTCACCGTGTCTATAACCTATATTAAACTATATTGGCAAAGCATGCTGGTGCACAGGCTCTGGAAAGCACCTTGTGCTCTAAAGGGGAGCCCTTTCTGCCACCTGCCCACTTCCTGGGGGCATGAAGGTGTTTTGCAAACTTTACAGCACCATAGAGAAGAGGGACACTGGCACAGCTGCAGCGAGGGCCATCACAACCTCTATAATTCTTCCCAAAGGAGCTTATGAACTACAGACCACACACATGGTTCTCCATCCCTCTCCCCCCCCACAACAGTTGGCCACCTATGAGCCAAGCAGGGCAGCGCACACAGACTGCAACTGTAGCTGTCTGGAGTCATTCTCAGAGAATCTTTAACCAAGCTAGACACAGGCTCATGTGCTTTGTTTTGGACCAACCCTGCAATGTCTTCAGCTTGGGGACCTCCAGGTGTGGAAACTCCTTCCACAGATGCAGGTGAGATGCGTGTCTCTAACTTAAAGTCTTAGAGTTGCCCAAAATGCTGAGAAAATGACAAGAGCGCAGTGGTCATACAATGAATGTGTGGCAGAGGCAATTCTGAGAGAGAACTCTATCTGCCAGTTTCCAGGTGGGTCTTCCAACCATTTCCCATGATGCCTGTCACTAGTCCACCCAGTGCCCACAAAAGAAGCACCAATGCCTTACAAGTACCAGAGGAAAACAGGGTGACCCTTGTTGGACTAAGAAACTGGGCATCCCCAAAGTGCTAGGACCAGCTTTCCTCATGACTTTGAGGAAGATCTTTAGTCTTCTCATTTTTAAACAGATTGAACTCCAAGGGCTTAACTGAGCTTCTGGATAAAGCCTTCACATGAACCAAAAGACAAATGATCACTGAATGAAGAATTTAATTCAGTTAAACAAATATTCATCAAACATCTTCTCTGTGGCAGGTCCTGTGCTAGGCACAGTGGGGGGGGGGCACAAAGATGAGTGAGACAAGGGTTTATAATCTGTTGGACCTGGAATCAGACACTTACTATCTATATGATCTTGGGCAAGTCACTTATCCACTCTGTGTCTCAGTTTCCTCATTGGTAAAATGGAGGTAATAAGGGCACCTGGCTCCCAGGGTGTTCTGAGATTCAAATGAGACAACACCTATAAAGTGCTATGGATTGTCAATCCCTGGTCCGACAGGCTCTGTACTCAAACTCTATTTAGGTTCATGGCTGGAATGTCTATAATTCACTATCGCTACATGTGATCGAAAAGTACAGAAGAGAGATCCAAAAACAGGGCTAGGAGAGATAGGAAGGTGAAGAGAGAGCCCCCCAGCTGAGGGGGTCAGGGCATCTGCCTGGAAAAGGCAACATCCAAGCCTGCCCTGAAGGTGGGTAAGATGGCAGCAGGCAAAGGTGGGAGAGGAAGGACCTTGCAGGCAGCTCAGTGGCCACTCCTGAAGAAGGCTCTGCAGGACAATGGATGGTCAGGGTGGTCAGAATGGGATCTTCTCTGGGATCTGGGTTGGCCAGCTGTCTGACCGCTGAGATCCCCTCCAACTCCATGATTCCACTTCTGTATTTGTCTTCTAATAAGGGGTCATTCAGCCTCCCCCCGCAGGGCCCAAGAAAGAGGATCCACCCTCTGTCCCAAGAGCACATTCCGCCTTGGGAAAGCTCTCATTGTTAGGAGAGGCATCTTCACATTTAGCCTAAGCCATCTTTTGTCCTCCAGGCTAAACATCTAAACATTGGGTCATTCTTCCATCTTCATTTGGTGTGACACAGTGGCCTTTCAGCCTCCTGGTCACCCACCTCTGGACACTCTCTGGCCCATCCACATCCTTGCTAAAATTGGTGCCCAGAACCAAACACAGTATTCCCCATGAGGTCTGACCAGGTGGGAGACAGTGCTTGCAACCTGAAGGATTGCTGCCTCCTTATTCCTAGAGCCTATATCTCTGCTAATGCTGACCAAAATCTCATTCACTCTTTGGACTTCCCCATTGTACTATTGATTCCCATGGTGGTGCATGCCCCTGAAACCCTCAGCTTTTTCAGAAAAACTGCTGGCTACTCATGCCTCCCCATCATACACTGGCAGTGTGGGTTTTTTGAAACCAAGTGTAGGACTTGACATTCATCTGGATCAAATTTAGCTTGATTTGGTTCTGCCCAGTATTTAGCTTGCCAAGATCTTTTTGGATGCTGATGGTGACTTCCATTGTGTTAGTGATGGCTCCCAGTTTTGTGTCAGCTACAAAATGGATAATCCTTCTGTCTATGCCTTTATTCAAGTCACTGACAAAAATGTTAAAGTACCAGGCTCAATCATAGATTCAGGCATCAATCCTTTTGGTACTCAGGTATCTCCTTTTACAGAGAGGGAAACTGAGGCACCAAGAAAGGCAGTGAATTGCTCAAAGTCACACAAGTAGTAAGTATCAAAGGTAAGATTTGAACTTGGTTCCTCTGATGCCATGGCCAACTATCTTTCCATTGTACCCCACTGCCTCTCCAAAGGGAAATGGAGGCTAGTCATATGGCCACCTAACACCAAACAAGAAGCAAAGGGTGAAGGCTCGGAGGCAACCTGTGTCCAGACTGTGGGTCAGAGGGAGAGGGCAGTGCCGGGTGAATGAACAGTTCCATCCACAGCATTTCTTGGAGCTCAAAAAGAGACTCAAGCAAACATTCTGACCTCAGAGGCAACTGGAAATAGCACCTTGGGCAAAGAGACAATAAAGTGCTTCTTTCCACACTTCTGAGGGAACAGAGGAACGGAAATGAGCCAGGGAAGTGGCCCCTCTGACTGCTCCATGCTGGAAGGGTAGGCAAAGGGCTTTGTTCTCAGCAGTTATTAAACGTGCTTCCCCACTGATTACTGCAGCTAGCCAACGTGACCCAGCAGGTACCTTAGCAGCACTTGTGTTTCTGAAATGGACAGGAATTTTCCAGGATTTCCTTTCATTTAGAGAGGCCAAAGGAAACTGAAGAGGCCCCGACCATTTACAAAAGAAAACAAGACGGAGGTGAAGTGACCTCACTCCATCACTGTGGACCGGGCTGGCAGGAGATGAAATAAATCCTGTGGTGGAGGAGCGAGGATCTGACGTTGTTTATGTGTTTATCTCTCAGAGATAACAGGAGGAGCAAGGGGACGCAGGCCTGGGGAGAGGTGGCTTCCCCCACAAACGCTCACTCCAGACCATCATGGCGCTGGACAGCAACGCTTCCCCGAGAGCCCTCAGGCTCTGCATCCTCCAGTCAACATGGAGTGCCCTTGCTGTTTCCTAAGGAACAAAGTGGCTATTTTAAAAAATTAGTTGCAGAACTGTGATTTCCTTCTCCCAATACATATCAACATTGGCTCTGCAAGACACAGTCCTTAGTAACCATTTAACTGAACACCCTGAAGCTAAATGACTTTTCCAGAGTCACGTAGCCGGCATATGTCAAGAGGTGGAATTTGAACCCAGGACTTCTTTATTCTGGGGAGCGGCTGGGTGGCCCAGTGGATAGGGAGCTTGGCCTGGAGTCAGGAAAACCTGAGTTCAAATCTAGCCTCAGACACTAGCTATGTGACCCTGGGCAAGTCACTTCACCCTGTTTGCCTCAGTTTCCTCCTCTGTAAAATAATCTAGAGAAGGAAACGGCAAACCGGTGCAGTATCTCTGCCAAGAAAACCCCAAATGGGGTCATAAACAGTCAGACACAACTGAAAAATGACTGAGTAATTTGATTCTAAGACAAGTTCTAGATTCACCACTCTCCAAAGAACAATGTTATGTATATGGAAATAGCCTGCTGAGACCAGGGTAATTTAATCAAAGCACGTAATCTAGCAGATCCAAAAGCATCTAAATAGCCAGGTGGGTCTTTTTTTAGCTGGATTATTCTGGATAGACATTAAAATAACTTCTGGTCCACAGAGACTCCATAAATGCATGGCTTTCCACCAGGCTTTGAGGAATAGAACAGCCCACAGACCAGAGAAGCAAGGGTAGCTCACAGCCCTCTGGCAGTGTGGACAAGGCCTGGACAGGCCAAGGAGGCCCCTGGGAGGCCAGGGAACTTCTGAAATCTCAGGACAGCGGATTCACCCAAAGGCAGAGATGGTGTGGACAGAAGGTTTCAGTCATTCAGCCTCCCTTGGAAGCAGAGACATGCCATTGGAGGGTCTTTGCAAAGATGCTTCAGACTGGAGCTAGCAAAGAAGCTCAAACCTCTCTGGAGGTCTTGAAGGCAAGAGTGGAGTCCACCGCCATCTGTGAGGCCCCAAGCCTCCTGGGATGGTCCCAGCCTAGGGAGGAGGATTGACATTGTCTGGTCCCAAATAGTGGTGTCAGGCTATGGACTGCCAGACAGCCTCACATGTGCCAAAACAAACTTCTTGTGCCTCAAACAGGTCCAGAAGGATAGCACTGCCCGTGTTTCCTTGAAACAGAGATTTAGCCAGATCTTCTTGGGAAAAATCAATGCCTTTCCTAATTTCATTGGCTCAAATAAAGTTGGCATAAAATTGCACCACTGATAAGGTAACAAGGGGGCAGTCAGAAATAGACCTTCCCTGGAATTTGTGTGTGTGGTGGGAGCGGTGGGTGGTGAAGGGTAGATTTTACATTTACACACTCATTGAGTAATAGTGGCAAAGATTTGGGGACTGGCTCATTTAGGCTTCATGAGGATCTATGACTTCAAAGACAAAAACATCCCCTGGAATTCACCAACCATCTTGAAAAAGGGCTAAATCCTGGAAGGAAATCATCAGTACAGCTCAGATGACTCCAATCAAAATTAGTAGGATTCAGAGAATCTGGGTTCAAATCCTGGCTCAGATTCTTACTATCTGCATGACCTTAGGGCTTTCACTTGACTCTGAGCCTCATTTCCTCATATTTTAAAGTTGAGGGGGCACTAAATGACCTCAGAGGTCCCTTCCATCTCAGAATCTATGATAATAATTGAGAAAGAAGAAACCTCCACTTGTTTACACCAACACTGAGCTGCTTGAAAAATCATAATTTTTGACACATTGGTGCCACCTTTCTGGATGCAAGATGTTGGCTTCCAGGTGTAAATGGGAAACACAGGCTTCATTTCCATAAATCCCAGCCAGCCGCTGTCCTATAACAGATTGTTTGACAACATTATGTAAAAGAGACAAATGAGCAAAGGCTCTGTCAGTCTTGTCATGCTAAAGGTGTGAAATTACTTCTCTGCCACTGGAGTTTGGGATTGTTAAGGATTTGAAAGATTCCGAAGTGTGTCCAGCTGAGACCCACCTCCTCCGTTCATTGATCTGAAACAAACGGGATTCCCAAGACTAAATAAGGGAGCCAGGCATGAGTTGTGCAATATAGCGGTGCTTATTCTATTCTTTTCTTTTTTAAAATTTGTTTTGAAATTCTTCTCCCTGCTAAGTTTCTTTACCCAGTGCTTCTGGTCCTTGGGCTTGCCAAATGCTGTTACTATGCCCGCTTTATACTATATGTTGTGCACCTTATGTGTTCCAGTCATCGACTTCTCTCTTTTTTAGCCCGCATTCAAGAGTTTTGCTGATAATGGCATTGTAGTCTGGTTTCTAGTTTTTTTTCTAGCTGCATGCCCAATTCATGGCTATGTTCTTTTTCTTTTTTTCTGGATGAAAGTATTTAAACATTTAATTTTCCCTTCAGATTTGCTTTGGTTATATCCTAAAATTTGGGGGTTGGTCCATTGCTGTAATTTTCTTTTATAAAATGTTCTATTGAGCCTATGATTTGTTCTTCGACCCATGGATTATTTAGGATTCAATTCAATTCAGTAAACATTTATTAAGTACCTACTATGTGCCAAGCACTGCGCTAAGCACTGGGGATATAAATAAGGAAGGAAGAAAACCACATTCCTTGTACTGAAGGAACGTACAGTATAATAGAGGCATAGAAGGCACAAAAGGAAGCTGAAAAGTGGGAAGGGGGTGAGGGTGGGGGATGTCAACAGGAGGTACTTAGTGTAGGGGAGTGAGGGTCCAGTGAGACACAACCAAGCAAAGTGGCTGATGGAGAATCGGGAGTTACCTAGAAAGTTCTGAAAGTTCATAACTCTCTGAAAAGAGACTCTGGGCCTCGTGATGGAAAATGCTATCCATGTCCAAAGAAAGAACCATGGAATTTGAATGCAGATAGAAGCATACTATTTGCTGTTTTTTCTCTTCTGTTGTGTTCTGTTTCCTCTTTCTGGTGGTTCCTCCTATTGGTTCTAATTCTTACAACATCACTAATGTGAAAATATGTTTAATAGGAATATATATGTAGAGCCTATATCAGATTGCACACCATCTTAGGGAGTGAGGTGGGGAAGGAGGGGGAGAAAAATTTAAAACTCAAAAGCTTATGGAAGTGATTGTTGATAATTCAAAATAAATTAATTAAAAATTTAAAGAAAGAGGCTTTGGGAGCCCTCCAATCACAGGGTGGAGACACGAGAGGGCTGAGAAGGTTGTGGTTGTCCTTGGTGCTCTAAGAGGACCAAAATGACATCACTAAGTCAGGGTCAAGGTACAGCGTGTCCAACCATGACTGATCAGACCAATACGAGCTCAGAAGGTTCTACCATAGGTCTGGCACAAATAGTCCATGTGAACATTTGGGATGGATTCTCTAGATTTCTGTGTCTCCTGTTTCTTCATTCATAGAGCACAGCTCTTTCTTTGATGTGGGCATCATGCTGGACAATCCTGTGCCAGTGTCTCCCATGTCTAACAATTGATTCCAAAGCTCTTCAGAGAGACCTTGAGGGTGTCTTTGTATCACTTCTTCTGACCTCTGTGTGAGCACTTGCTCTCTGTGAGTTCTCCATAAAATAGTCTTTTAGGCAGAATGTTTAGCATCCGAGCAATGTGACCAGCCCATGGGAGTTGCACTCTCCTCCGTAGAGTTTGAAGGCTTAGCAGTTCAGCTCTAGAAAGGACCTCAGTGTCTGGTATCTTATCCTGCCAGGTGATCCTCAGAATCTTCCTAAGACAATCCAAATGGAAGCGATTCAGTTTCCTGGCATGGCACTGGTAGACTGTCCAGGTTTCCCAGGCAAACAACAATGAGGTCAGCACAACAGCTCTGTAGACCTTCAGTTTGGTAGGCAGCCTAACACCTCTTCTCTCCCACATTTTCCCTTAGGGTCTCCCAAACACTGAGCCAGCTCTGTCAGTGAGTGCATCAACCTCATTATCTATGTGGACATCCCTGGAAAGTATATTGCCAAGGTAAATGAACTTGTCCACAGCGTTCAAAACCTCTCCATTTGCTGAAACCTATGGTTCCACATATGGATGGTGTACTGGTTGGTGGAAACCTTTGTTTTCTTGGTGTCAATTGTTGGGCCAGAATTCACATGATTGACAGTGTCAATCCATACTTTGAATGCCATTTTTAAATGGTATTAGGCTCCTCTTGTGTTTCAAAGCACCTCGAGCTGATTCCATCCCAGCAGAGATCTACAAGGCAGGGGGTCCACTGATCACACAAAAGCTGACTGAAATCTTTCAGGTTACAGGGCAAGAGGAGGTTATCCCCTCAGGAGATCAAGTATGTCTCCATTGTACATCTCTATAAAAGAAAAGGAAAGTGATTATCCTCTGACAACCACAATGGGGTCTCTCTCTTAGTCATTGCTGGCAAGATTCTTGCCAGAGTCCTCATTAATTAACTATCTTTCACCTGGAAGATAGTTATCTACCCAAGAGACAGTGTGGCTTCAAAAAGGGCCAAGGAATGGCCAAAATGGTGTTTGCCGCCCAGCAACTCCAGGAGAAATCCCAGCAGCAGAAAAGAAGTCAGTACACAACATTTATTGATCTGACCAAGGCTTTGACACTATCAGTCATAAGAGCTTGTGGAAGATCTTGGCAAAATTTGGTTGCCCAGAGAAGTTCATCAGTATTGTGTGACAGTTCCATGACAATGTGCTTACATGGGTTCTGGATAATGGACAATGATCTTACATTTTCCTAATCACCAACAGAGTGAAGCAGGACTGTGTACTTGCTCCCATGATTTTTGGCATGATGTTTTCAGTGATGTTGTTTGATGCCTTCAACAAAGTCAGTTATCACAGATGGTAAATTAACTCAAAAAGGCTACAAGCCTAGAGTAAAGTGGAGGAAGAGTTGGTAGGTGACTTTTTGTTCACAGATGATTGTGCATTGAATGCAATAAAGTATGGGAAGGTTTTGAGTATCAAAAACTAAGTCAATCAGCATGGTGATGAGATTTCAGGTGATCAGCTTCTCCTGGCAAAAAGCATGATGTTCCATTGAATCTTCAAATAATTTTAGTTTCTGATTAATTTTAATACTCTCTATAAAGGTCCGTTATATGTACACCTTCCCATTCCCATTTGGTAATTGGCAGACATCTATCATATCTAATTATTCTAAAATTCTGTTCAGATTCTTAACTTCTTTCTTATATTTTTTTTCATATTATTCTAAGTCTGAAAGAGATACATTGAGGCCCCCCAAGTATCATATTTTACAATCTATTTCTCCTTGCTAATCAATAATCTTTCACTTTAAATGTTTATATGCTATGTCATTAGTAGAAATTAAGTACTGATATTAATTGTTTATGTTCCCTATAAGCATAATGTTATTCCTCTGTTTCTTTTACTTATGTCTATTTACTATTGTCTTGTCTGAGATTATGATTGCAACCCTTGTTTTTTGTTTGTTTGTTTGTTTTTGGCTCATCTGAAAGAGAACAAACTCTGCTTTATCCCTTTATTTTGACTTGGTATGAATCCTGATGTTTTAAGTATGTCTCTTATAAACACCGTAGCATAAGATTCAGTTAACTAATACATCCCATTATTCTTTTCCATTTGATAGGACAGTTAATCCTATTCATATTCATAGTAATAATTAACTCTTATTTTCATAATTTTCCCTCTCCTTACTTCCCCATCCTAATCTTTATAAATATTTTCCCCTTGCCTAGACTTCAGCCACAGATTTTTGCCCTTTCTTTTTTCCTTTTAACCTCCTATTCCTTATTCTATTGTCCTTCTTAAGCCCCACTTACCTCTTCCTCTTCTTTTTGCATTTGTGGATGTGTTCATCCCTTCTTTGTCCAGTTCTGATGAAAGTGACATTCATATAATACCTACATTCTTCACCACTTTGGCTGTTTGTATGCTCTTTTTTCTCATGTATCCTAATTAAATGAAATAATAAGTTCCATCCATTTCCTTCTCTTTTCTTCCCTAGTGTATTACTTTTCTCTTCCCCTTTCTTTACTTAAGGTCATCAAAACAAAACAAACCATCCCCAGGCCCCTGTTAGTCTTTTCTAACTACTCCTATTATCCTTGAAGACATTAGGGTACTGAGGGGATTATTTATTCCACCCCATTAGAACGTAGACTCATCCTATAATCCATTCCAATTGCTCCAATGTATTTACCTTTCTAGTTTCTCTTGACTGCTGTGTTTGTACTTCAAAGATTCTATTCAGTTCTGATCTTTTCATCATGGATTCACCTAGAGATTTTGCATGAATCCTTAGAATTCCTCTATTTCATTAAAGGTTCATTTCCTCCCCCTGAAAAAAAGATTATACTCAATTTTAGATTATACTCAATTTTGCCAGATAAGTGATTCTTGTTGTAAACCTTTCTTTTTTGCCTTTTGGAATATCGTATTGCATGGTCTCCTGTCCTTTGCAGTAGTTGCCAAGTCTTTTTTTTTTTTTTTTTTCATCTTGACTGGGGTTCCTGAATATTCGAACTATTTCTTTCTGGTTGCTTAGAGTATTAGAAACTTCAGATTTTGGCTAACATATTCTTGGGAGTTTTCATTCCAAAGATTCTTTTAGAAAGTGATTGGTTTGGGTTCTTTCTATTTTCAGTCTACCCTATGGTTCTAGTAGCTCTAGGAGTGTGATATCTGGCTCTTTCTGGTAGTATGATTATTTTTAGATTTTAGATTTATTTTATATTGTCTGTCCTTGATTTATTTCTAAGGCAGTTTTTTCCTGACGTGATACATTATATTCCCTTCTATTTTTTTTTATTTTGTTTTATAATTTTTTATTAACTCATAGAGTCATTTATTTTTTGTTTGGTCCAATCCAGTTTTTAGGGACTCTCTTATTTATAGAAGATTTTTGCAGCTCCTGTAAACAACTATTTATTCTCCTTCCAGCTTTTTTTCCTCTAGAGTTCTCATTTCATTCACAATATTTTTTTTTACCTATTGTTTCATTTTTTCTAAGAATTCTACTAGACCTTGTGAGCAAACCATACCTTTATCTAAGGCTCTGTCCAGAGTGGCTGTTGAGTTATTCTCCTCCTATAGATTTTGTCCTGGATTCCCTGGATGCATAAATTATCTTTATCATTGATGTCTTCTGTTTATTAATATTTCAAGCTTTCTTTATTAAAATGAAGTATTTTTGGCAAGTCTAATCTCTGCCTGCTCCTACACACTAGGGTAGGATGGTAGGCACCTGTTTCATCTCAATGCATAGCATCTGTTTACATTCCTGCATGGAAAGATGATATTTGTAACTCATGAGACCTTTGTCAGTATTAAGGTAGTTGGAGGGAAAAATTATATGTATGTATAGATAGATAGATAGATAGATAGATAGATAGATAGATAGATAGATAGATATATAGATAGATAGATAGATAGAGGGCACAGGGTGAGTTGAAGATGAAGGGGTCATATCTGGAGAATAAAATTAAGGGGTGAGAGAGGATTATACTAGGAGAAGGAGAAAGGGAAAGGTAGAATGGTGTAAATTATATTACAAAAAAAACAGAAAAGAAAAGGCTCTTACAGTGGAGGGGAACCAGGGGAAGGTGAGAGGAAATGAATGAATCTTATTCTCACAGGATTTGACTTAAGGAGGATATAACATACACACTCAATTGGGTATGGAAATCAATGCATAGTATCTAGGGTTCAGTTGCAGGCCCTTCCATCCATTGGTGTCTGGATCGTTTAAGAGAGTGGCAGTTCATATTACCTTTGGTACTTACAACTAACAATTAAATTTAATTAACAATTAAATTTGGTATTAGCAATTTTCAATCACACCACAGTTATTCTCTTTATTTCTAATCATTATTCAGGCTGGTGGTCTTCTGTTTTGTTGTTTCTGGAGAAAACTTGAGGGAATTGGGTTCTTTTGGTCGCATTCACTCCGACATATTCAGTGGAAATTCAAGTCTGATACTTACTAAATCATAAGACTTGATCACGTTGATATAACACTTCGTGTTGTGGCATGGTGGAGAAAGAGATAGACTTAAAGTCAAGGAGATCTGGATTCAAATCCCACCTCTGAGATCTGCTAACTTTGTCACCCTGAAAAAGTCACTAATCCTCTCAAATCCTCAGTTTCCTCATCTGTAAAATGAGGTTAACACCAGCACCTACCTCACAGGGTGGTTGTGAGCACCCAATGAGATGACAGATAGGTAGATAGACAGACAGACAGATATAGACTCATACATATATACATGGAAGTGCTTTGTAGATCTTGAAGGACAATAGAAATGTGAGTTGTTATGTTATCATTATTATCACTCATCTCACTTTATCCACCATACGATAGGAAGTAGGGAGTACAAGTATTAGTTGTTCTCCTTATTTTTTGGATGAGGAAACTGATGCTCCTGGAAGGGAAGTGACTCAGCCAAGATCACAGCTAACAATCGGCAGCAGCAGAGCTCAAACCCGTGTTCTCCCACTTGGGCTCTTTCTGCCCACTGCCAGGCAGCCCGGCACTGAGTGCTCTGTAAGCTTCACAGCTCAAGCCTGCACCTGGAGCCCCACCTCACCCTCCAGCTCTGCTCCAGTCTTCTCCTCAAAGGCATTTTTTTTTTTTGCCTTGCTGTTATCACAAATTGTCCATGATAACAAGATCACTTTATGTACAATGGCATCATCTTGCCAAACATTTGCATCGCTAATGTAATTAAGCACTCCTGCAGAGGGTAATGCGTTCTCCCTAATCTTCCTTCTGCAAACTTCCATTTCTGCACTAGGGACAAAATGGGATCTTTCCTGTTTGGAGACTTTCTGGTACCTAATGAAAGGGAAGAGCTGTCACTGGGGGCTATGTCCATAGCCTTGCCTGACACGGAGCATCACCCTGCCCCTTGGACGATCAGTAATATTCACAAAATAACCCTTTTCTCCAGGTCTTCTGTCTGCTCCCACCTGTCAACCAGTGCATTGCAGAGTGCCCAAGAAGAAGCAATCGATGGATATTTGTTGATAAGGATGACGGCCAGATGATTTAATTCAAATCAATTCAACAAGCACTTATTAAACACCTACTACTGAGCCCTGGATTGGGTGAGGAGAATAAGAAAACAGAAGTGTCCTCTGGGGGTCCTCTAGGAGCTGACATTCCACTGATTAGCCAGTCCCTTTGCATTTTGAATCACAATGTCACAAGGCATTAACCAGCTCCCAGTCAAAAAGTAAGCTGGTTTACAGTCAAAATAGATATGTTGGATTATATTAAAATAAGAAATAGATCTGTACCAGAAGTAATCAGAATACAAAGAAAAATAGATTGAAAACCTTTGCGTCAATTATGACAAGGAAAAACTTGATCTCTAAAATATATATGTGGATCTGTTAAAAATTTGTAAATATTGGGGCAGCTAGGTGGCGCAGTGGATAGAGCTCTGGCCTTGGAGTCAGAAAGACCTGAGTTCAAATCTGGTGCCTCAGACACTTGACACTTATGAGCTGTGTGACCTTGGGCAAGTCACTTAACTCCAACTGCCTAAGCAAAAAAAATGTCAAAAAAATTCATAAATATTACTCTCAGTGTTCAGTGAAATTAAAGACACAAACAAAAAATTATCATAAGGAAATACAAATTGTTGATAATTATTTGGAAAATGCTCAACTTCACTAATAATCATAAAATGCAATTTAAAATAAATTTGAGAGACTACCTCCCATCCATCAACACTGGTGGAGTTGTGGAAGAGGTAGGTACAACCCATGCATTATTGGTGGAATTGCAAACTGCTCGTATTGTTTGGGAGAGTATCCTGGCTATACGCAGAAAAAGTTACAAAAATAACCATTCTCAATAAATCCACTAGTGGGAATATACCTTGAAAGTGTTAACAAAAATAACAACAACAACAAAAAAAACTATTCAAAGATGCTCTTAGCTGCTTGCAAACGGGGACTATTTCACTCTTTATACTTGTATCCCCAGCACTTAGTATAGTGTCTGGCACATAGTAAGCAATTAATAAATGCTTGTTGATTGATTGATTAACAACTGATTTTTAATTACAAACTGAAAGCAAACTAAAGGTTCCATGATTAGGGAATAGTTAAATAAAATGTAGTACACTATTGTACCGGGAAGGGAACATGCATTTATTAAGCACCTAATGATGGGGTATGGGCCCAATCTGAGACCTTTGCCCCTCATCCCAAAAATATTTTGAGTCCCATTTGTCTGTGGGCCCCAGAAAACCCTTAAACTTTCCTTGAACTCACTTACTTGGTCAAACAAGTCTCAAGCAGTTGCCTGAGGCTGTAATCCACTCAACTGGCCAATCCTTATCTGTCTAGGCCCAATTTCCCAATTCTTTGTTATCCTAATTAAACCTAGCCCTCCATGGAAGACTCCATTTAACCTCCCAGACACTCCCATCAGGATTCTCCCAGGACCCTTGCCCCTAGTCACTCCAGCTTCAAGATCCTCCCTAAACTCCTCCTCCAGTACTGGCCACTCCCATCAAGACACCCCTTCTCCCAGCCCTCCCAAAACTGCTTGACCATTCCCAGGTCCTTCCCATAGTCTTTCTGTATATAAGATCCATCTTGGCCACCATTTAGTGGCTGAGACTTCCTGATGCCCACTCTTGAGTGTCACAGATGTTCAGATTCCTTAAGAGTCTGGCCTGCAGGGCTCATCTTTAATAAACCTTGTCTTTGGCTGAAAGAAGGCTTGGGTGGAATTCTTTCAGGCAGGACCCATGCGTTGTGATTTTGGGGTCCCCGCACCTGTATCTATACCTACCATCTACACCTCAGCACCTACCATGTGCTAGGCTCTGAGCTAAGCACTTTACAGATACTACCTCATTTGATAATTTGATAGAGTACTATAATGCAGTTAAGACCCACAGGAATGAGGAATTCAGAAATTTGCAGAAAACTTTATGGAATAATGGAAAGCCAAGAAAGTAGAAACAGTAACACAGGCCATGCTTACACTATATACAAGTTCAGATGAATGTAAATGAATGCAGAAAAGACTCAAGGGAGAAGAGGGCCTGAAAGGGGATGATGGATGATTTCATTGATCTGAGGACCTGCCAACAAGGAAACCCTCTGATCCGAACAGATTGTCACTTACTCTGCAATTGATAGGTTAGCTTAGCAAGCAGCCTAGAGCACTGAGTCACACACTGTGTCAGGGGCAGGGCTTGAACCCAGGCCTTTCTGGCTCCCAGGCTAGTTTTCTACCCCAACAACTGATTGCTGCATAAAAATAACTTTGCCTACATTGAGAATCACTGATTTAAAATTAAATAACAGCAAAGCAGATCAGAGTGGCTGTATTGGGGGTTGAAATTAAGCTTATAATGAATCATTTAATTAGCTAAATTAACCAAAAATAATTAACTAAAATGATTTGGTAATTTAGAATTGTGGAGCTATTTTCCTGTGGTGTTTACTCACATAATCCTCCCTACCCCCCCACACACACACACCACACACACCCTATAACATACATGCAGACAGACGTTTTTGGTAAATACTTTCTAAAATAGCTGGAGTGAAATAATGTAGTGAACAGATAGAGGAGTAGCTCGGCCTGACCCCAGGAAAGTTCAGTGGCTAGTGCACTGGAGACAGAGTTTCCCCTTCCTCACTGGGAGCCCCAGAAGGCAAGATGGCTAAGGGCTTGAGAAGGGCAGCCAAAGAGCTGGGAAGAGAGGCCGGTGACTTTGCTACCAATAGGCAAGATTGATAATCAGAGCCGACGAGGAAGGGAGGTCTCAGGCCTCCCACCAGCCAAGACCCCCGCCAGCCGGAGCCATGGCCTGTCCTGGATCTGCTTCAGACTTCTGAATTGCCATTCAAATCGTGGCCCTTATGACCCGTGTGACCTTGGACAAGGCGCTCTCAGCCGCACCTTCCCCATGGGCTGCTCCAATCAGCCTGGGAAGGTCCTGTAACAGACATCTTCCAAGAACTGGGGGTAAGAACTGGGGAAGGGGAAACAGGGAGAGCAGATTAGGGATGAGCACATAAGGAGAAGAAATACTTTAATAACTATAAAAGCCACTCAGCTGTGATGTCCTACCTGTCAGCCCCCATGACAATGCCCCAGAGGCAGATTGATGGCACAAATGTATCGTTTTTAAACATGGTTACAGACTGGAAGGATGGAGGGCAGAACGTGCACAGAGAATTGCTAAGGTGAGATCATTTTTTTAGAGTAGAATTCTAGGGGAACTGAATAGAATTTGGGGAACTGTCAAAATTCTCTAAAGATAGACTAAGCAAAATCTCCAAGCTGGCATCTAGAATGCCGATCCAAAATTTCCCAACAAAGGGTTCTCCAAATGTCTTTATCAATGAATCAACAAACATTTATTGAGCACCTACTGTGTGCCAGACACTATACTGAGTGCTTTAGTGAGCTAGATTCTGGAAACATAGGAAGCAGATCTTGGTCACTGATGAGTAATAGACTCCTCTGTCCATGCAACCACACCAACTACAGGGCTCACGATCATTGTGGCTACACAAAGCAGGTTGGCTGGGGAAGTTTTGTTGGCCAAGCAGAGATGGAGGCAGCATCTCTCACTGAAGGAAAGGAAGGATTTCCATGACAAAAGTAGCATATTCCTCAAGGCTGCTTAATCTATGTGTTTCTGATTCTTCCTTGGGGGATAGAGGTGATCCTGGCAGAGCATAATAAGACTGTCAGGTCCTATTGAGATAAGAAAGCATGGAAGATGAGCCTGGCAAGGGTGAACCTGGTCTGTTTGTCTGTCATCCCAGCCTAGCTGAGCTCAGGGAGAGAGGGGTAAGCATTGGTTGGATGGGGAGGGGTGCTTTGTTGGCCACAACAACTCACAAAGACCCCCAACAACCTTGAGAAGGGTGTCAAATTGACTCACACCCATGCAATCAGGAGGACGAAGATGGGGCCAAAGATGTATACCCTCATTCAAATGTTTTTGAGAAAAGTTTCCTACTATGCACTGAACATCCATCCATACCAATGAACATAGAGAACTCCACTGTAGGTGACAACCAGCTGTGTTCCCTGTGGCTGGCCTCTGTTTCCCTGTGATGCTTCACCGGTGACCTCTGGGTGTTTTTCACAAAGCATATGAAAATCTCATCTTTCAAATGGATACCCAAAAACCAATTCATTTTATGTGAGAACTACACAGTTTAGGTCTAAATAATAAAAATGTAAAAACATGTTGACTAGCCCATGGGTGCTTAAATCGTTTGGATTGATACCTCCCCCCACTATTCCTCATGGAAACTCTGGAACGTAACTCAATTGAAGACATCGTTTTCTACACTGCCGGGATGTTTCTGTTATTGCCTTTTAAATGCGTGCTTTTGTTTCTAAAAATACATGGAATCATCCCTTGAGATAGTCCAAAGCAATGAAAGCTAGTACCATTAAGTCCCGGAAACGGCCCTTTGATTCCTCCTGGGAATGTTCAAAAGTTCAGGAGAAACAAGTAAGCGAACTACAGAAGAACATCTGGAAAGCCGGCCAAGTCTAGCCTCATTTGCAGGCGACAGTTATGGCAGGGATGCTGCAGGCCAGCCGATGACTCGGGCGGATATGTCAAGAGCTCATAAGTCCTATGGAAAGACAAGGCTTGAAATGAGACTGTTCAGAAGGAGGCGGCTCTCATAAACTGAAGGCAGCTTTCCACTGCTACAGGCTGACATTACATCCATCAGGAAAATGAAACCACTGTCTCAGGGAACAAAGATAAAAGTGAGGGACTCAGTAATGGAAAAGAAAACTCAAGGTTGCTCCAGAGCCCTCAAAATGGGAGACAGAGAGGGTTAAGAGGAGTGGGAGCATTCGCGTCCCTAACGGATGCTGAGGGCACAGGCTGGACGCACTCCTCCGCCCAGTGAGACCAATGCACCTCTCCCCATTCTGGAGATGTGCCCAACGAGACATCCTGGGAGCTGCGTGTGGGGGTGGAGGGAGGGTTCAGACCTCCACTGCCCAGCACCCTTCATGCCAGCCTGAGTCCTGGACTGGAGTCAGACTTCTGAATTCCACTCCAAACTCGATCTCTTATTTCCCGTGTGAGCTTGGACAAGCCACACTGAGCCTCAGTCTCCTCCTCAGCCAACTGGGCATGATAATGGTCATCCTACCTCAGTCCTCGAACCCGGGAGATAACATCTATGAAGCACTCATGAGGACGTCGCACAAGGCCCCAGCACTCCTTTCAGGAAAGGCAAGCACGGCTTATAATAAACCTTGGTGACTTTCCACATCCTTCCAGAGCCGGGAGGCAGCAGATGGACATCATTCCTTCAAATGCAAAGGTGATATTTCAAAGATATCCATGCAGAAACATCCAATTAAAGGAGAATTCGTGTTGGTTTCCAACTCTCTCTCTCTCTCTCTCTTCCCCCCTTCTCTCTCTCTCTCTCTCTCTCTCTCTCTCTCTCTCTCTCTCCCTCCCTCCCTCCCTCCCTCCCTCTCTCCTGGGAGTACCAAGTAAGTGGTAATTAAGGGGATTTTTCTTGAAAGGGAGCATCTGCACTGCCCCAAGGCGGACCATGGACAATAGTCTTCACCCTGAGTTGCTGAGGGAGTCAGGAAGGATGGATGGTTTTGACTGGCCAAGCAATAATGCAATTACAGATGTCAGAGAATCAAGCATATTTGGAGCCTGACCTAGACCTCAGGCACAATCTCCTATACGATATTCCCACATCCAGACTCTTCTTAAACACCTTCACAGCTGGGAAGCCCACTACCACTCAGGGCAGACCCCTCAGCTCCTGCATGACTATAAGGATTAAGAAACTTTTCTTTATATTAAACCCAAATTTTTCTCTTTGAGATTTCAGCCCAATGATGTTAGCCCTGCTAACATCCTTTGGGACCAAACAGAAGCACAATGATCAGTAGTAAGAGCACTAACTCAAGAGCTAAGGGACCTGGGTTCAAATCCTCCTTTGGGCACTTTCTTTGTGGCCTCGAACAAGTAATGTGGTGGATCCAAACATCATTAGAATCTTGCCGATCCTGTGAACAGACTGACTCTGCTGTCCACATCAGCTCATGGAAGTCCTGGGATGCCAGGACAGTCTACTAAGCAGAGTAGTTGCAATGCAGCCTCTCCTCTTTTCTGAGGTTTTCATTACAATTCCTTCTTAGGAAGCCATTCTGTCACTTGGGCCTTTTGGAGGTTGTAGACTTGTTGGGCTTTTTTGTGGGGTTTTTTTTTTTTCAGTGCTCCTGGTGCTTTCTTGTGCAGCTTCACAGTAGGAGCCTGGGGCCAGCTATACTGGCTCTTGAGAGACAATTGTTAAATTTTCCACATGAGCATTTATGCCTAGAAATCAGTAAATGCTACAAACCGGAGTTTGATTTATTGTTCTGTCTAGACTAAGAAAAAAATAAGAAAAATGTTAATAATGCAGATTAACCTTAAAAATGTGTCACGTGCACATCTTTTTTCTGGAGAACTGGTTGTTAGACATCTGCCAGCAGACCCCTACCTTGAGATGAACTCTTTCCTAGTTTCTCTGCTCTTTTATAGGATTAGGTGTACTTCTTGCTGCTTAGAGGTGATGGAGGGCAGCTGGGTGGACCATCTTATCAGAGAATTCCCAGGCTTTATTCCAGTCCAGTCTTTCATCCTCCAACCTTTCCTTCCAGTCCCTGGGATGATACAGGATCAGGAAAACAAGTTGTCCCAGCCCTTTCACCCCACCCCCCACCCCCCACCCCCCTTCAAGGACAAGGTGCTGTCCCTTTGGTTCTAGGCTGCCAAGATGCTTTTACATTCTGGTAACTTAAATACTCTTCTGAAAATTGGTGTTGGAATTTTTACTTCTTCCGATCTGATAAAAGACTCTATGTTTCCCCTAAAGCTGTTTGCTCAAAGTCTTCGGCATCCTGAAGGGTAATCCATTGTTCTAATGCCCTGTCCAGCGATTCATCATGTGGAGAGCGTACCACTAATCACCCCCTCTCGTTTGCATCCACCATCACTCTTCTCCTTTATTCTATCGGAGCCCATCAGGGCTCATTTATATTAAGTGTGACTTGGTTGTAGAGAAGCCAAGCTCAGATAGCGGACCATGCACAGTGCCTCCTAGCACCCCAGCCAGGGGGAGCAGCCGAAGCATGATTGTTCTGTGGATTTCCCAGGGACGATGCTTAGCCGGGACTAGCACGTACAAAACATGAAAGGTTAGGCTCTATCTGGTGTGGGAACAAAAATGTTCTTAACCAGGGAATTGCGCCCCTTTCAAAACTCTACTCTCCATTTCTGCGCTGAACTAAGGAGAGTCTTAGGTCCAGTACAGATACTTTTTTTTTTTTGGAAGTGTAATGTACTTGAGGGAAAGCAGCCCTTTCCAAGGGCAAAATTGGTCCCTAATAGAAAAAAAAAAATCAATTCAAAAACCTTCAGGGGATAATAATGCAGTATTTTGACCACCTACTATCTCCTGGGGGGACCATGTTTTCATTGATCTGATGCTAAGATTTGGGGTATCATCTCCCCCTCTTGGGGCAAAAATAAAGTGTGTATAAAAAAAAGCAATAGATAAGAATTTGATTTTGTCGCTTACAAGCCTTATTCCATAATCGCTAAGCAGAATAGAGCCCTAGTATTAAAAAATTTAAAATTGTTTGTTTTTTGTTTTGTTTTGTTTTGTTTTTTGGTACAGCAAATAAAATTCTCCAGACAGTGGTCTACTTCTCTATTTTTAAACCAGCTCCAAATAGTTTTGGTGATTAAAACAAATCTGGTAGACAAAAACAAATAAACAATTCTGAAGTCTCACCTTACACCCAGCAAATTTGCAAAGATGCAAAAAAAAAAAAAAAAAAGAAAGAAAAATATGGAAACCACCAGAGTCTATTCAACCATTCTGGAAAACAATTTAGAACTTTATGTCCTTTGAACCCCACAGCACATTACTGGGTTTATATTCTAAGGAGGTCAAAACGAGAAAGAAGCAAGCAAAATGCCAAAACATTCGAGGCAGCCCTTTTTGCAGGGACAGAGAACAAAAGGGCTGCGTATTGATTTGGGAACAGCTGAACTAGGTGATGAATAGAATGGAATGTTATTGTGCTGGGGGAAAAGCACAGGGAGAATTCCGTGCAATGATTGGAGAGAACAGAACCAGAAAAAAATCTATAGAATGACTGTTGTCTCCTTGTTTCAGCCGTCTCCAACTCTTCGTGACCCCATTGGGGGTTTTCGTGGCAGAGCTACTGGAGGTGTTTGCCACGTCCTTCTCCAGCTCATTTTAGATGAGGAACTGAGGCAGACGATTAAATGACTTGCCCAGAGTCCCACAGCTAGCAGGTGTCTGAGGCCAGATTTGAACTCACAAAGATGAGTCTTCCTGACTCATAATGACTCCAACCACATTAATGGAAAACTTTCAGGAAGCGAAGTTGCATTCTGATTAATTTTAATAAGTAACCTTGATCCTGAAAACAGATAATGAAATATACACATCATCCTCCTTTTAGCAAAGAGGTAGGGGTTGATGATGGCAGAATGCTGTCTCCTGTATCAGCTCTCTACCACACCACTTGCTTTTGGGCTGTCTCTCTTCTCTGCCGTTGGCTGAAACCCCTCCCCCCAATTTTGTCTCCCTCAGTTTAGAGGCCCAGTAACTAGCAGCCCAGTTCTATTTAACCATTTAACATCAGGTTAGCTTTTACAAATGGGTATTTACTTCAGAGATGTAGCGAGAGCAAGCACATAAACATTTTCCCCAACACTTCAAGGGCTTAATGCCCTGCCGCCCCAACAGACACGCACACACACACACCCCAAACACCTCCAGCTTTGGGGAGAGAAAGGAGATGAGCCTCAAAGGTGGGCTCAGAACTTCCTACACAGTGTTAGTCATACAAATTCAAGTCTAAAGCCAGGAGTGCTGGCTTCTGCTCAGCTCACACCATAGCCCCGTGCTTTGTCAGCGACTACAACACTGGTTTAGTATTCCTGTACTCCCAGATCCCCTGGGTCCAAGCTCCCAGGCTGAAGCCTTCCCTGGCTGTACGTAGAGTGGAGAAGAATGAGAGAAAACTCCCAAACCCTAGGCCTGTTTCTTGGGACCACGGAGTGGGGGCTGAGGAATGAGGTGGCCCTCACATCCATCCCCACAATCACATCATTCTTTAGTTCTTTACCTTCAGACACCAATGCAGGTGAAAGACTCCTGAGTTACTGAGTCAGGCCATTTTAAAGACCTATGCTGTCCACAGAGAAGGCCACTCCAACCACCAAGTAGGCAAACAAAGAATGTCCGTACACAGGACGGTCCTCCAGGCTCCAGAAAGCAGAGGAGCAGATCTCCAGAACCTTTCCCATGGATGGAGGCTTCCATTTTAGGTGTTCTAGGATTGGCCAAACCCCCAAGGAGGAAGGGGAAGACACAGAAAGAAAGAGAAGGGTGAGGGAGATACAGAGAGAGACGCTGAGAGGCAGAGGGAGAAAGAGACAGAGAGTCAGAGAAGGAGGAGGGGGGGAGAGAAGGAAAGAGAGGAAAAATGAATGGAGGGAGAGGGAGAAGCAGAAGAAAGGGGAGACAGACAGGGAAGAGAGGCAGAGGGAGGGAGGGAAGATAATGCATAAAGAGGAGTGGGAAGGTGGGAGGGGGCATGAGGGGAGAAGGATATCCATAGGGTTCAATGTGGCAAGTGAGCAGGTGGGGAAGCCAGGAGAGGAAGGTGAGCCAGGAGTGAAGTGAGCGCGGCTGGAGCCCCTCATGAAAGGCTGGTCCTGGAGCAGAGGAGAGTTCTAGCCAAGATGGCCTTCTGAACTCAGGCAGACCCCACAGAGCCTATTTCCCTATTTGAGCAAAAACCTTCAATTTGTACCCAACTGGATAACAATGAAGAAATCCAGTGAGAAGTGACAGAAGCAGCTTCTTCCACCACAGACCAGCGAACAAAAGGCGGGCAGAGTCCCACAGGCAGTAGGAAAGGAAGCAGTCAGCGTGCCCCTAGCAAGACCAGAGATCCATGTAGCCCACAGGGATGGCTCTGTGTCTGAAGGCAGCAAAAACTGAAGCTTCTCCTGACCCAAGGAAGCCCCAGGGTGGGAACCTAGGAAGCCCCATAAAGCTGGATTTCCTAGTACAAGGCAGCCTCACTCAGATCAGGACATCCCAGACATGTAGGGTCTCAAGTCCCCAGCATTCTGTTCTGAGATGCCAGAAAGGGCCCTGGAGATCCGGTGTTCAGAACCCCAAAGATCTGGGCAGCACCTTAGACCCAGATGAGGAGGTCAGTGCAGGAATCAAGGGCAGAACCCAGCAGGGATAACCTCCCCCAAAAAAGAAAAGAATGAGCAGTTATGTAGCACCTACTACATGCCAAGCACTGAGCTAAGTGCTTTACAAATATTATCTCATTTAATCTCATTTAATCCTTTAATTTAATTTAGTCATTTGATTAGAAGCATAGAAGAGAATGACACATTGCTTTAGAGTAAAGCCCTAATCCAAAAACTGAAGCTGGAAAGATGAGTGAACCAATGAAGATACCAACCAATACTACAAATTGTTACAAACCTAGAAATCCCCAAAAGAAGGAGAAAATAACTCCATAACAATTATCAGCAGATACTCAAAGGAGAAAAACCAATTTCCAGCAGGATTGTACGAATATCTAGAAGAAATTAAGCAAGAAATATAAATGAAATAAAAGTTCTCGAGTAAAGAAATGGAAGGAAAATGAGTAGCTTAGAAGAGAAAGTGTCCAACCTTTCCCAAGCAATCAATCCTCTGAAAACTATAACAGTCCAAATAGAGATCACTGACTTCATGAAGCAGCAATAAATGTTAAAACAAATTCAAAAGATTGAAAAAATAGAAAAAAATATATCTGACATAAAAAATAGGAGACCTGGTAAACTGGGAAACCTGGTAAATTATAAATCAATGGATTCTTTAAAATCTTGATTAAAAAAAAAAAGAAATCCTAGACACTATATTTCAAGAAATCATAGATGTAAACTCCCCAGACCTATTAGAACCAGATGGTAAAATGAAGATAGAATCCATCAATAATCTTCTGAAAGAAACCCCAAAACAGAAAAGTCCCAGAAATGTCAGAGCTAAAATACAGACCTCCTATGTCAAAGAAAAAATACTACAGACATCCAGAAAGAAGCAATTTAAATACTAAGGTGCCATCAATCAGGATCACAGAAGATCTAGCAGCTTCTGCCATAAGTGAGAGATGATCATGGAAAACAATATTCTGAAAGATAAAAGATCACAATCAAGGATAACTTAACCTACAAAACTATGTTAAGTTAGTGGGGTGTGGGGTGTGGGGTGTGGGGGAAGGCAAAAAAGGAGAGGAAGACCTTTTATAGAAGGTGAGGTATTAATAGGGAAGATGATACTGGGGAAGGAATGGGTGAAAGTAAAACAAATTTCTTGAGATTAAATAAGTTGAAAAGAAAGAAAGAAAGAAAAGAACTAGCATTTAAGGGGATGCCCCTTATTTTAGGAATGACTAAAGAAATGGTGGTATATGAAGGCAATTGAATATTATTGCTCTGTTAACAATGGCAATTTCAGAGAATCCTGGGTAGTATGAAGTGACACAGAGTAGAATGAGCAGAAGCAGGAAAACAAACTTATACACACACACCTAAACTGTAAAAACAAACACCTTTGAAAGACTTAAGAACTCTGATTAAGGCAATCACCAACCATGTCTCCAGAGGATATATGGTGAAGCATGTTATCTATATCGTGGCAGAGAGGAGATAGACTCAAAGTGCAGAAAAAGACATAACGCTTTCAGACATGGCCACTGGTTAGATTTGTTTTGGTTGATATTACAAGCATTTTTTTCCTTTTGGATTATTTAACAGGGAAGGCTTTGGAGGGGGTCAAGAAAGGAGGAGTTAACAATAGAAATGCTGCCCTGCCCCCCCAAAAAAGGGTTACTGAAATATTTTGTAAAGTGCATAGAAGTCAGTTCAGAAGGAAGCACAGAGAAGAAGGGAATCTTTGAAAGTAGCATGTGACATTTAGTGCAGACTTTTTTTTTTCTTTCAAAGGCTAGGTCTCCCTACCTCACCCAGGCTAGAAGTGGAGAGGCCGCTCATGGACCCAGTACTGCTGCAGGTCAACACAGCAGCTTTGACCTGCTCTGTTTCCAAACCAGGTCTATTCTTTCCTCTTAAGACAGCCTCTTACTCTGGTCTTGACAGAGGGCCCCCCCATCTTCAGTCCTTGTGTAGCTCAGAACCCCTAAACTTAAGCAGTTCACCAGCCTCAGTCTCCCTTGGGAGCAGGCATTCACAACCACACCTGGTTCATTAGGTTGTTTTTTTTTTTTTTAAAGCAAACAGGATGAAATGAAAGCTCACAGCCTCATATATAATCTATTTTTTGTGTTCTGAATCTTTTTTTGGTATTTAAGTTCAAAGTAAAAAATAAAATTTAGTTTAAAAAAATTCTGGAGTGGAGGGGAGGCCTTAGATGAGAGGACTATATCTAGAAATGATTGTAATATAAAACAAAAGGTATCCATAATAATTTTAAATAAATGTTTGTTGGGCTGGTAAACCAGAGGAGTGATACTAGAGAGAGACAGAAAGAGAGAGAGACAGAGACAGAGACAGAGATAGAGAAAGACAGAGAGAGACTGGTTAAAGCCCAGTCATTGTCAGGGCCAAATCCTTAGGCATATGTGCTACTCGAGGTAAGGTTCCTAAGTACTCTGGGCACCCCCTTTATAAGACATGTTATAAGAAACACTAAGACATCAGCAATTAATTGTCTTTGAACCTTAGGCAGCAGGAAAGCCAGACCCCTGCTATTTGACATACTTAATGGAAAAAGCTAAATTTCTGAAAAACATTTTGGTTTATTGAAAAAAAAAAAAGTAGATTCTATCCATTCTACATGACTTAACCAGCACCCACGTCTGCTTAACCACTAAGGCCTGGGCTTCCTACACTAGCAGCACTGTTCCTTCCAGAAGAACAAACAGTAAAACACACTTCTGCACTTCTGGGCGTATATAAGACTCAGGCTCCTCTCACACACGTGGTCCCTAGAGATTCAAGGCCCTTCTGTGGCTTAATGTCTGCTCCAAACCATAGCTTCCAGGTGCCTACCAATGCATTTCTTAACCAGCTAGGGAAAGTGTTAGTTAAAGCAAAAGGCAATTAGCCAAACAGCATCAGGAAACAAGTGACAAGGACAGTTGGACCCTGCCTCTCCCCCACCATGATCACAGAAGTGCTTTTTTGTGCCCAGTAGGGGAGGGGAACGTGGCCAGACATTCATGACCAGAGGAGCTGGGGCAGGGCCCACACAGAGGGAAGGAACATGGCCAAGTTCATATGGAGGGGGCGTCCATGGGGCCTCCAGTGTCCTTTGGGGCTGCCTGCCCCAGGCATGGCGGAGATGCTCTCTGCAGATTTCTCTGGGTGTTTCCATCTTTCCCTGGGTGTCTTGGGTGTCTTGGGTGTCTCAGCTGTCCTGCTATGGCTCTCTGTGATCAGCTGTCGGTCTGTGGCTAGTCTTCAGCTTCCCCCCCCCAGGTAACCTGTCCAGAGCAAAGTCCCAGGGGCCATCTTGGTTGTTTTGTGAGGCAGACCTCAGGATCACTCAGGCAATGAATTTGAGAGGCCCTCAGGGCTTTTTAACTCAGTCTTTTGATGTTTTTTACCCCTGACCCACACCCCAGGCTTCTCCCATCTGTATGAGGAGATCACTTTCATATCTTCTCCATTCACAAGGTGCCAATTACGGCACAAAACAACCACTGAGCTGCGAGGCCAGGACCGAGAGGCGCTGGCGACCTTTGTCCTAATTCCCTTTTGTTCTTGACTCCTGCCAGGACAAAATCACCGTATGTTTCCATTGAGGGCTCACTGATTTAGCATGGGAAGGGATCTTTGAGGGCAAGTTCAAGACACCCCGCCCCCCTTTTACAGGCGAAGAAAGTGAGGCCCAGAGACACGAAGGTCAGAAAAGTAACAGTTAAGAGAGAATTGAAGCCCCTCTGGTTCTGACCCTGAAGCCGACTGCTAGCCCTCTGACGCCAATCCTTCCCGCTGAGCGGAACTGAGTCACAGTAGACGCTCCTCCATAAAGCCTTGTGGGAACGATGTGAATTCATCAGAACAGACAGATTCGCCTCAGAAAACTGGATCATGGCAGAGAATGGATGAGAAACGGGGGAAATGAGAGCATCTAGTTTTCGGCCCTTTATCCTGGCCTTCAAATCAAACGCCTTGGCAAATCCAATTAAGCGACTGGAATGTCTGCCTCTCCGTCTGAGAACAATGAGAAATTGCATCTCTCTTGTCTTCCAACCTCGGCTTTTTGGCAGGTCAACCAAAAAACAAAGAAGGGATTATTCCAGATCAAGGAGAAGGATCCAAATTCCTTATAAGTGGTCTTGGCTCACCCTTCCCATCAGCTCATGCAGCCCTTGTGGCTGATGGAGAAAAGGGGATTGGCAGCTCCTAAGGAAGAGCAGGCCAACGTCATCAGCTCTGCCAATGGACAACCATCATTAAGCCTTCGGTGCCCTCCTTCCCTCAAAAGTGAGAGGGCAACGGTTAAGCTGATTAGCTTACCTTGGACATCGCCCCTCTCCAGTTATGGGATTTAGTCTTCTGAGTTCTTTACAAGAATCACCTGGCAGAAGAACTGGAAACGGAGTCGATGCCCATCAATTGGGGAATGGCTGAACAAGTTATGGTATATGAATGTGATGGAATACTATTGTTCCCTAAGAAATGATGAGTGGGCAGACTTCAGAAAAACCTGAACTTACATGGACTGATGCTGAGTGAAGTGAGAAGAGCCAGGAGAATGTCGTATACAGTAACAGCCACGTTGTGCGATAACCGACTTTGATAGACTTCTCAGCAGTACAAGGATCTAAGACAATTCCAAGGAGTTCTTGATGGAAAATGCTATCAACCTCCAGAGAAAGAACAATGGAGTCTGAATACAGATCAAAGCACACTCTTTTCTCTCCCTCTCAATCTGTCTCTCTTTTTTTTTGTTTCTTCTTTCTCGTAGTTTTTCTCTTTGCTTCTAATTCTCCTTTACAATCAGACTAATGTAGAAATCATTTAATATGATTGTTCAAGTTTAGCCCATATCAGATTGCCCATCGTCTTGGGGAAAGGAGAGAGGAGGGAGGGGGAGCAAATTTAGAACTCAGAATCTTGTGGAAATGAATGTTGAAAACTAAAAATAAATAAAAATATATTTTTTAAAAAATAAAAAAAAGTTTTAAAAAGAATCACCTGGTGACAGAATTCAGCAGTAATTCTTCCCTTCTACCCTCTGGCCATCACCTCCTCCCCATTGCCTTGCTGCCTTTGAGGACCTTCTGCCCTGGGATCCACCGGTGACTGGCTCTTCCTAACCACTATTTCAGAAAAAAACCAAAGACCATGCTTCACTCCACTTCATCCTCTCCAACCTTTTCCCCCTTGTCAACCACCAGGATTCAAACCCATGTCTTTTGATGCATAGGTTCTTTTCTACACTATCCTGCCATTTGCTGAGCCTCACACTAGCAAATGATTGCCACCTGCAGCATGAGCTCTTGGTCTTGGCAGAAGTGACAAATATTCTTAGCTCTATGGACACTCTTGTCACCAGGCAGATACATTGATAAGAAGTCTCACTAGAGAGAGGAGGACCATCGTTGGCCAAGGAACAAAGCAGGACCTGTGGCCAGCCAGGGACTGACCCTTGGACCTTGTTTGTCCTCATTGACATGAGCTCTTTCATACGGAACTCCCAGCCAACTTGCTTTGGTCCACTCATGTGTTTTAATTAAGGGCTCTCCCTTGTGGCCATCACTTCCCAGATCACAGAACAGAAGGGTAGTCTCAGAAGGAGACACAGACAACATCTTGTCGAGAAGCTAATGGACAGCCCAGGTCATTGGCAGCCTCTTGACATCTAAAAAAATAGGAAGGTTTCCCTCCTCCCAGAGCTACATGAGACAGACAGACAAGCAGGAGTGCATGGCTTGGATCCACATGGTGGAGGCGACATCAAGATTGACAAGATCACAGATCTCAAGGGTGAGGCTGGTCAGGTCATCAGGAATACAAACAATGAGCCTCACCCTTGGGACAGCAGAGCTCTAGAGGAGATGGGGAGGCCGGTCTCTGTCCACCCAACATCATTCTTCCCATTCATCAGTACTGCCCAACACATAGAACAAACCCGGTGTATCAAATGTCCACCCTGAAGATCAGGGTTTTTCAGAAGAAACCTCTGAATGCTTTGTGCCTTCTCTATTTAATGTGCACAGCACTCCAGGATAGATTGCAAGTCATCCTCAATTATTTTCAAAGGGGAGAAAAATGAAAAAACAAACAGGTATCCATGCAAACAAAGAACATGAGAATTACTGAGGGAAAAGTCACTTGCTTACCTCGGAGACCTTTCCATCTAATTTCCAGTCTGTAATCAGTTGTTAAAAGTGAGATATCATTGTCCCTAACACACCCTTAACTCTATCTCTGCAGAAATACTGCAAACCTCTGCTATCACTGGAAAGCAGTGGCTTTGAATGCACAAAGTTAATTTTTAGGGGGAGCTCGAGTCGCAGAGAGAAATGATATTATTTCAGCTTGAAATTGATTTTGTGGAATGACAGTCCATTTTTATTTGCACTCATTTTTTTCCCTCACTGATTAAACAATTCCCCAAATCAGCTTGATTCTGTCACTCCTGTTTATAGCCGAGGGTAACAACAAAATGGTTTTGGGGCCAATTTACATATTAAGTAGAATGAAATACCTCATTCTGGATAAAGAAACAAACATCCAGTGTCTTTGCAAGCTCCTTCGCAGGAGTTCTGTTAGCCGAGATTCTGCACAGAATCTGAATGTGCATTTTCACGATCAAACACCGCTTAGAGTAAAAGGGAAGAGGAATGTGTAACAACCACAGAGAGGAAGACAGGAGGCTGGGGGGGGCCATGGGGGGGATGAAGAACGTGCATTTGTGGACAAGGGGGGATCAAGGGACAATAACCTTGATTCAGGTTTTCAAAAGGTTTTTCACACAGTTCCATCAGAGGCTATTTAAAGGGCAAAAAAAGTCCCAATTCCAGGTATCATGGGTGTGGCCACTGAAAATCGACACAGAGGTGAGAGCAGCACTAAGGCATAAAGGTGTAACAGAAACTAGCTCCACCTTGCTGGTCTAGGACCCAGTTCAAGACCTCCTCCGGCACTTACGAGCTGGCTGATCTCCGAGTCTTTGCTCCCTCACATCGGTAAAATGAATATGGTAACGTTGACACTGTCTGCTTTGTAGTGTTGTGAGGAAAGTGCTTTATAGAGCCTTCAGTCACGATGTACATGGAAATTATCCTCAGAACTGGGTTAATGTTGTTAAAAGAAGTTGATGACAGTTGAGGTAAATCCCTAGCTGTTGGAGGCTGATGTCTCTGATGGACTCTATCTGTGAGACCTCGGCCAATCATCTAATATCTCTTAACCTGAGTTTCCACTTCTGTAACATCAGAGTCAGACCAGAGACCGCCATTTGTGGTTCCTTCTAGTCCTCGGTCTGAGCTCCTATTCCAAATAACAGATGTCTTGCCTAGTCCTGCGGTCAGAACCAGAAGCTAGGGATGGACAGGCCATTGCTCTAATGAGTCATAACTGCCTCTTTGGTTGTATTTTTGGGAGCCCCTCCCCCACCTGAAATTAAAAGCAAAGAATGTGTTATCTCCTGTCGGCCATGATGCAGCATGCTCAGGCCAGTTCCAAGCCTGGGATCCTCTGGGCGCAGACTCATGCCCTATGCCCAAGAAAAATCCCAAGAGTGTGACTAGTGGCAGCATCCATGGCTCTGTTGCTGCGCCAGGGTGCTTCCTTACTCCAAACTTCTAAACAAGAACTGGGTCATTCTCTGGAGTATCCAGTGGCCTGAAGCCTCCAAACCCAAGGCCAACAACCAATCCCTTGGAGAACAGTCCAAAGGAGGTTACCCGGGAAAGTCAGTGAAGGACCTAGAGCTCATGTCCTAGGGAGATCAGCTGAAGGCACCAGGCATGTTAGGCTGAAGGAGAGAAGACTCATGGGGGATGAGACAACTAAGCATTTGAAGGGCTATCACTTGGGGGGGGGGTTTAACCTGGAACCAAGAGCAACAGGTGAAATTTCTTGTTGTTCAGTCATGTCCAACTCTGTGACCCTATTTGGGGTTTTCTTGGCAGAGATCCTAGAGTGGTTTTCCATTTCCTTCTCCAGCTCCTTTTACAGATGAGGAAACTGAGGCAAACAGGGTGAAGTGACTTGCCCAGGGTCACACAACTAGTGTCTGAGGCTGGATTTGAACTCAGGTCTTCCCGACTCCAGGCCAAGCACTCTGTGCACTATGGCGCCACCTAGCTGTCCCAATAAGTGGAAGTTACAGAGAGTCAGATTTAGGCTGGATGTCAGGAAGAACTTCCTAACAATTAGAACTATCTAAAAGTGAGCAGGGCTGCCTCTGGAGGAAATGAGTTCCCTGTCTTGGAAAGTTTGCAAGAAAAGGCTGAATGAGCACTTGTCTAGCATACGTTACAGGGATGTATGTTGGGTTCTAGGTTAGACTTGATGCCATGGAGGCCCCTTTCAACTCAGATTCTGTAATTCCACCCCTGGCATCAACCAGTGTCCCTAGGTGAATGGGCATACTCACAAAACCACTCCTGGGCTGCATTAAACTTTCTTTTTTGTTGCCATTTATTTTTTATTGTCCTAATGGAACACAAACTCCTCAAGTCTAGGAGCCATGTGCTAGTTAATTAATCCACCCATAAACATATATCAGGCACCTACTATATTCTAGGCACTGTGCTAGGCATTAATATGCAAAATTCCAAAGGGACACAATCCCTGCTATCAAGGAACATATACTCTACAGAAGAAAACATGATCACACATAAACAAGTATGGGAGACATGGCGTCATGGATGGAGAGTCAAGAAGACCTGCACTCAAGCCATGCCTCTGCCATATCTGGCTATTGACCCGAGGCAAGTCACTGAACTCTCAGCGGCCCTGGTGACTCTCGAAGGCTCTTAGTCAAAGGGCAGGTGCCGATGTGCATCAGTAGAGAGATTCTTTATGAGGACCGCCGATATCAATGACATCAGAGGACCAGATCAACATACATACATACCGATATGCCCACATACATATGTGCGTGCATACATTCACACTTGTTAGCAATCCCTCTGCCTGCTGCTTGGTTCATCAGATTTATTTTTGTCATCTGAACTATATGGCAATCCATATGTGGATATCTCTTCATCAATTAATAAAATTTCAACTCTCCCTAATCAATCAGTTAACTTGAAGCCCCCATGCCGGTTCATTAAATGTTATTTAATAATAAAGTGGAGAAACTCCTTTCCTCATAAAAAGTAACTCATATATTTCTAAATATCAAAACCCTGAATCTCTGAAGATTAACTGAATGGTAAAATTAATGGCTATACAATTTATTTAAAATTTAATAAATGATAACACAAAGACATAAAGAACTATTGGCAATAATTTATGTGTTAAAATATTTATAGCATCTCTTTTTGTGGTACCTAAGAACTGGAAATCAAAGGGATGCCCACCAATTGGGGAATGGCTAAACAAGCTGTGGTATATGATTGTAATGGAATATTACTGTGCTGTAAGAAATGACCAGCAGGGTCATTTCAGAAAAACCTGGAAAGATTTACATGAACTGATGCATAGTGAAGTAAACAGAACCAGGAGAACACTGTATACAGTAACAGCAATATTGTTCGATGAAGAATTGTAAATGACTTAGCTATTCTCAGCAATACAATGATCCAAGACAATCTCAAAGGACTAATGATGAAGCATATTATCCACCTCCAGAGAAAGAAGTGTTATTGTCTGAATACAAACTGAAGCACACTATTTTTTACTTTCTTTCTTTCATTTGTTTTTCCTTTTATTCAAGTCTTTTTGTACAAAATGACTAATACTGAAATGTTTTACATGATTGCACATGTATAACCTATATCTGATTGCTTACCATCTCAGGGAAAGGGGAGGGGAGGGGAGGGGAGGGAGGGAAGGATAGAATTTGGAACTCAAAACTTTAAAAATGTCAAAATTTAAAAAAAATTACTTGTTAGATAACCTCTAACCATCACTGTCACTACAAAAGGTCTCATAGTTCTGGAAATACAATCCCACTCTTCCATTCACTCAAGATATTGAGCAAAATCTCTTCTCAAGAATGTTCTTTATCCTTTTTACAACATAATAGTTAAAACACTTCCATCAAAAAACTCTCCATCTTCTTTCACTTTGTCTTCTCTGATTCCTCTCAGACTCTCTCCATTAATTCTTACTTCTTAGCTTCTTAAACACTTCCAGCTCCAACTGCAGCATCTTAAATATTTCATTTGGCTCTTAAAGCTACAGTAAGAGCAATGAGAGCCTTTCTGAGAGAGGCCTTCGAAACGGATGTGATCTGAGAGTAATGTGGACCACTAACAACGGGGGGAGAGATCTCCTGAAGGGGGTGACCCTTGAGATGAACCAAGAAGAGAGGCTGAGGTGAAGGGGTAGAGCACCCCAGGCATAGGAAGCAGACACTCCGGAGCACAGTGCACTACACACAGTATGTGTTTCATGAACATTTGTTGACGTGAAGTAAAAGGCACCTTCCCAAACAGAAATCATAGCACAACGGGTCCGGCCTTGGTTGGCCATGTGGAGGCATGACCTACCCACCCTGCCTTCACTCTGCCTGGTTCTCTCTGGGCCAAGAAGCAGACGACTTTAAAACTCTGAGCTGACCGATTTGGTGTTCAGGGACAGACCTGCCCACGTGAAAAAAAAAAAAGATGTTCTTTTCAGGTCTAGCTCTTCAGTATGTCTGAATCAATATGCCTCAGATTTCCTGGAGTTCAAGACCAGGAGAAGGCTTTTCTTCAAGAGTCCCAGGAAACTTCACCCTGTGTAATGGAAAGAATGCTGGGTTTAAAGCCAAATAGTATGAGTTCAAATCCCAGTTCTTCCATTTATTGTTTGTATAACCTTGGGCAAACCACCACTTCTCTAATCTCATTTTCTTTATATAAAATGTATGTATTGTGGGAGAGGGATGATTCAACCAGATGTCCTGTGAGGTCCTTTCCAATTCTAGGCCTATGATCATATATTTAAGATGTGTGACACTGGAGAAGGATATTGCCTAAAGGTCCCTAAATTTGGAAGTCCAAAGGTATGGAAATCCTTGATGTTATGGAGAGAAACTTTGACCTTCTTAGGCTTTGTTGTTTGTGTTCATTTTCTGATCCCTATATTAGGTCAAATTTATGATTCTATGTTTTTATAGGATCGAAGTTATAAAAGAAAAATGGACCTTAGATCAATCAATCAAGCAATCAAATTTTATTAAGTGCCAAAAAAAAAAAAAAAGAAAAGAAAAAGAAACTTCACCCTGGTCTATTGAAATTGAGCCTGGGAGATCTTTTCAGATCTTGCTTATGGTCAGGTTGAATTGGGTCAGCCTTGCTTTTTCAACTACAATTTTCCCAAATGAGAATTAATTACATATTGAACTCAAGGGAAGCCTAATTTTTCCTTAGGCAGGTAACCATCTGTACTCATCAGGAAGGCTGAAAAGAAACAAGATCCAGGGCAGGAGTGAGTGTTGCCTTGCCCTAGAGACAGAAGTTAATTTTCTTGGGTCACCAGTCCAGGCTTGGAGAAGAACACATTATCACTTCAGGAGAGACAACAGGTGACCCCTTAAACACCGGGTCAAAGTTAAGTATCTTAGACGTATGCATTTGATCTCGTGAATAATCAGATTCAGATAAAAGCTATGGTTAGCTCGTAGTATTTTCCAAATTTTCCTTAATTCATTTTCCAGAGAGAATTGTCACGTTGGTTTTTTCCAGTCGGTGAATTCTGGATGCTGTAAACCAGGCAATGTCAGAAAGTAGGTGGTTCCCCTTTGGGCTACTCCTGTCTGTTCTCTGCTCTTCCCCCTTCTCACCTTCTACTTTCATTCCTCAAAGCTCTGTCCTCAGTCTTCTTCTCTTTTCTCTCTATACTCTTCTTTCAACACCCTCCTTCATTCCCACGTTTGACTCAAACCTCCGCAGATCCCCAAATCCCCTCTCCACACTTGACTTCTCCCTTGAACTAGGAAGGCAGCTTGCCATAGATGGTTAGAATTCTGGACCTGGAGTCAGGAAGATCTGAGCTAGGATCCATTCTTGGATACTTGATCTTTAAAACAAACAAACAGACTTAAAAGTTTTAAATTTTAATAAGTTTTAATACTTAAAGCCTGAACAAATTGCCTAACCCTTCAGTTTCCTCAGCTGAAAAATGAGGCTAATACTAATGCCTACTCCCCAAGGGTGTTGTGAGGATCCAATAGGATATCTAGAACACGTCAGCTGGTTTGCAAACCTTAAAGCGCTGTGGAAATCTGAGCTAGTAAGTTACAGCTCCACACCTCCAAGTGTTTGACCGGACTGCCCACTTACAGCTCAGACTAAAATTGGAGGTCATCCACTTTCCAGCCCAACCTGGTCATCTTCCTGAGTTCTGATGGTGATGGTTCTGACATTCTCCATCACCTGGGCTTGAAAACTTCCAGAAGAATGAGAGGTTGTAGGAAAATCTTACAACCCAGCATCCCCTTCACAGCATCAACACAAATGCCAAGGGTCATTCGGGGGAGGGGGGAGGAAGGGAGAAAAGAAGGGTAATTGAAAACCTCGAAAGAAAATTACCTTGAAGGAAGGGAAAAGGAACAGTTAGATGAATGAGCAAACGGGAAACCTCAGACACGAGGAATGAGTAGTCTAGATTAAAAGACACCAAAAGAGAGGGAGAAAACAGGATCGATGCCAACAGGCTGGAGGGAGGGGGCTCTGGGGAGCCTTTGAAGGACCCCAGGCCCGGCCTCTCTGCCAACCTCGTTGCTCTGACGTCCCTCCATGAAGGTCAGGCCAGAGAGATCTAGGGACTCTTCCTCCTGGACTCCAGCTCCCATCTCTGGTCCTTTGCAGGGGCTGTCTCCTCCTTCCCAGTTCTCAGAATCCCTCATCCTCTTTCAGGCTGTGATCAGACTCCAGCTAAAGCCTTTCCTGATCCCCGCCTCACCAATGCCCCCAGATTCTCTCGCATCTCCTTTGTAAATAACGTTATAGGTCCATGTGGTCTCCCCTGGCTAGACTGGAAGTTTCCTAAGGGTAGAGGCTGTTTCACTTCTCCCTATGTATCCCCAGCACCCAGCACAGTATCTGGCACAGGAGAGGCATTTAACAGATACTTGAGGATTGCTAAACTTGCCCTTCAGGGTTCCCCTCCGAGGGGCCTTCTAACCTGGGACCAGAAATAACCTCCATGCAACTGGCAGCCTCCGATCTTTCCCCAGGCCTTCTCCAGTCCTGCTCCTCTCCTGTTCCAGGGGGTCAGAGCCAATGCAGGTGCTGGGGCATGAGCCCAGTATCTCTCAAATGCCCGCGAGACCACAGCATGCAAACAGGGCAAGCAGGTGCTCTGCCTCCACGTGCTGTACCCCCTTTCCCCATCCTGGGCTCCTTTCAGAGCCGCTAACCGCATAGCTCTTAGACTCTTTGGGAAGCCGTGTAAGGGGGCAGCTGGGGAGGTAGAGGGAGGCAGCCAGGTTTTCCACAGCCACTAGTTACGGGTTCCATATGACCTCTGTCCCTGCTTCCTGCATCCCTTTGGGGCCGCTGTTTTTGGGAAGGGGAGGCGTGGATGTGGCTGCTGACCAGGCAGCCTCTGAAAGGCTCGGGTTGGGGGTAGAGCTGAAAGGGTCAGAGACACAAATCTGAAACCCCTAGAACAGAGCCCCTGCTCCCTGGGAGTCCTGTAAGGCAAAGGGAGGCTGTTTGCAAGAAAGCCACAGTAGAGATAGAGTGGAGTGAACGGAAGCCATGGCTTGCAGTCAGAAGAACCTGGCTTCCGACCCTGCTCTAGACGCATCCGTGCCAACTGTTTGACCTTGGTGAGGTCACTTCACCTCTGTGTTAACTCCCAAGACCTTGGCTGTTCCCTTCAGAGATGGGCTGCATGGCTTTTATTGATCCAGTCTGCCCCACTGCATTCTCTGATCTTTCAGGACTTACCCACACAGTGCCTGGCACACAGTAGGTATTTAATAAATGCTCGCTGAATGATTCATATGATTGTGGTCTGCGTTAGGAAAACTACTGAGTGCAATGGAGAGAAGACCAGAGTTTGAGCCAGAGACCAGCTACCCCATAATCCTTATCATTACTATAAATATTTTTCATCTTCTGGTTAACAAAGGACAAGGGGACTTTTTTTTTCCCTTGGGAGGATTAAAAATTCCGGTCTATGTCCCTGATAGGGAGGGAAAGAGGCTTTCGTTCTCCTAGCTCTCCCTCTGGCTCATTCATGCCAACACCCTGGGATTTCAAGGTTGTCCTCCTCTTCCTCTCCCGTCCTCCTCTTCCTCTCCCTCCCTCCTCCCCGCCCTCCTCCTTCATCACAGTATGTCTCTGGGTTTTCTTTTGAGAGAAGCAATCAGCTGGAATGCTCCCCTTTCAACTTTGCAGATCAGTGTCTAATTCTCACTGCCTGCTGATGGAGGGAAGCTGGGAGTGGGCAGCCTGGGCTGGAGGAGCTCTACAGAACGGTGAACGCTCCTGAACATGGGTGGGTCTCTGGTCCACCCCACCCTGACTTCTCCCATAGCACATCTGTTGGGGACCACCACCAAGCTCCAGTGATAGGCACTCCACAGAAACCGAGTTCCAAGTCAGAGCCAGGCACCTGATCGCAGCCCAAGACGATCAATAACCCAAACCATCCTGGGTTCCGGAGCTTCCGCTAGGTGAAAAGCAGGTCACTTGTTTTCTCCTGCAGAGTAATTTATTCTCATTATCCCGCAGGTCTTTTGTTTCGTTTGTCTGATGTAAGGAAATCCAAACGAGACACATTTCATGCTTCCAGTGATTTTGCTTCCAACATGAAAAACAAGTCTATAAATTAATCCAAGGCAGCAAGAGGCAGCCGGTGCTGCTGGTGCAGGGCGAATCTTCACCTGGAAGCACGAGCAGGTTGCCCAGGGCCTTTTCCCGGAGTGATTCCCATGATCGCTCCCACCCTGCGATATCATAGAAGGCGTCTCTGTGCTAAAGACTTGTCAGTGATGAGGCCTTCCTTCCGAGGGCAGTTTTGTTAGGGTTTATAGATGATCTCCTCGGTGCTAACAAAAAACCCACTTTATGTGCTTATTTTAATAAGCTGTGGAGACTTTATTTCTTAATGCAAGGCACTCTTTCAAAATTCAGAGCCATCAAAAAATGAAACAGTAACCGCGTAAGGGAGTCCTTGCGGGGTGCAAGCATTTCCAGTACCACTGGAATTGGGGGGCTGCACTTTTTCAATTCCAGGCTACGGCACGGATCAGTGATGAAGTGGCTGTCCACGTGCCATTTGGTCTTTGACAGCAGGGTGGTTTAACCCCACAAGCCTCTCTAACTCACCTCACCCCGGCCCTTGAGACTGGGAGGAGCAGCCTTCTCAGAGTGGCGTGGCACCCAGCGCTCCAGTGGCACGATTCTGCTTCCGTTGCCCCACCCCGCCCCAAGCAGCGCCCTCGCTAGCAATCAGTGCACTCCGGGCAAGCAGCCCAAAATGCATCCTCAGATCACCTGGGAGGTGATGCTGGTGGTAGTGGCAGCAGATGAGGGGGACCGAATGACCCTCCCTCAGTCACTGACTAGCTGTATGACCCAGAACAAGGCACGTCACCTCCCTATGCCTCAGTCTCCTCATCTGTAAAATAAGGGGGTTGGGCTCAGTGATCTCTAAGGTTTCTCTGAGACATAAATCTAGGATCCGAGGATCCCATAACATGGGTTCATTTCTAACTCAGCTCATTCCTTTCTGTGTGACCTTGTGTAAGTCACTCAATACTACTACTAGTATTACTACTAACTAGCTAGCTGACATTTATACAGTACTTTGAGAGTTTCGAAATCTTTACATATTTCGTTAGATTCTCACAGCCCTCGAAAGTAGGGGCTAACATTGTGTGATGACTCACATTGATAGACTGAGCTCTTCTCAGCAATTACGGCAAGGATCTAGACATCTCCAAAGGTCTCATGATGGAAAACGCCGTCCACATCCGGAGAAAGAGCCATGGAGTCTGAATGCAGATGGAAGCCGACTGTTTGCTCTTTTTTTTCCTTCTGTTGAGTTTTGTTTCCTCTTTCTGGTGGTTCCTCCTATTGGTTCTAATTCTTCCTTACAACGTCACTATTCTGAAAATATGTTTAATAGGAATGGATATGTATAGCCTATATCAGATCGTGCACCATCTTGGGGAGGGAGGGGGAAAAAAATTGAAAACTCAAAAGCTTATGGAAGTGATTGTTGACAAATCAAAATAAATTAATAAAAAAAAAGAAAGTAGGGGCTATTTCTATCCCCATTTTACAGACAAGGAAACTGAGGCACAGAACGAGTGACTTGCCCAGAGTCACATGGTCCTTAAAATCTTCCTGATTTCCAGTCTAGCCCTAAAAAGGGGTTGGATCATGTGGCTTCCAAGGTCCCCTGAAACCCCAGAGCTTTCATCCTATGAGCCCCTCCCCACTCCTCAAGTAACATCTTTGTGCTTACGTGTGTAAAAAAATAAAAAAAAGGAATATTTCCATCCCCTTCAATTGTGTCTGACTCTCCTTACCTGGTCTGTGCAGATCCTATTCCTTTGCTCTCTTCAACTCAAAGGAGTATTTTAAGAAAATAAGCCCAGGGAATGAGCAATGTTCAGTGCCAGGGGAAGCTCTACCCATCAGTGCCTAGAGGGCATCCTTTTTGTACCATCCAGAGAAAGAAGAAACCTTCCTCCTTGAGGTTCGCCCCAGCCCCCAGCCCTTCCCACATACTTTACAGGTTTGGAATAGTTTAATATCCATCCTTCCAGGAAAAGTGTTCTGGGATTTGAAATCGGAGTAAACGAGGAGCATCCCAGCAAAGGTGTCAATGTGTCTTGGCGACCAATGAAAGCATCTCTGCCTTGCCCTCTTCCTTCCCAGTTAAGGAGGGAGGCCATTAGCGCGGTGAGAATGCCAAACGGGCTAGGTGAGCATTCAGGCACAGCCAAAGAGGAGCGTGCCCTCCAGACCCCAAGCCGCTGACTTTGAAGATGCCGACAATTCTGGGGAACTCTGGAAAGCGGCTCCTTTCTGTACCTAGAAATGAGTTCAGTGTACTTCAGACCTCCCCCTGCAAGCTGCAATTATAACCCACCACTCCGTCACGCAGAGGCCAGGTAGGCAAGCCTCCCTCTTCATGCCTTGGAGAGATGTCACTGCCACACTCTCCCAGCCAGGTGGTACAGGTAGGCAGCTCGGTCACCTTGTCTGCCCATGGAAATCAATTGGGCTTGAGATAAAAGGTCATTTGATTAATTTTCTGATAGCTTGATAAGCTTTTGTCAAGAAAAGAAAAAAAAAGGAATGAAATGGCGAGTTTACTGGACAGGTGTTGTACAAGATAATTTTTTGTGGAGGGTGGGAGTGAAGGAGGTGGAGTTCAGAGGCATCAAGGGAGCAAAAGAATGGGGGGGGGCTCGTAAGACCCTGCACACATCTCAGGAATGATCAAGCCTGCTGCCCGTGTAAGGGGAGTTACCCATCCAGTGGAGTCTGGGGGAGACTGATAGCCTACACCCTCACTCTTTCCTTGACCAAAAATGAGTTACAGGATGAGTAAGTGCATCCCGTGCGTCTGCCTCCATGGAGGACCCTCTGTGACTCTAGTCAGACTTCTTTCTGCCCTCAGAGAAATCTGAATGAATAGGGAGTGAAACTAGAGATCAAGCCACTTGCGCACGGCGGGAGAGGATGTGTCAAGTAAACAAGTATTCCCTAAAAACCTGGAGTGCCATTCATTCAATGCCTACTTATTAAGTGCCTGCTATGTGCTGGGCACTGTGCTAGAGGAGAGGAAGAGACCTTGGGAGTTCTAAGGAGCCTGGACTAGTGGGTCCCCTTCATTCCATGGGCCCGCAGACCCCAAACAAACCAATGCGCCTTCTGTGGAGAGAAGTCAGGCACCTGGCATTTACTCAGTGCCTGCTATGTTCCTGGCACATACGGATCTGGATGCTCTTGTGAGAAAACACAAGTACATTGTAAAGCATGACAGAATTCTGAGGGCTAACTTTCTGGTTAACTTGTCTATTTTTTCTCAACTAGCAGATATCAATCATGATTATTCAAGTGGAGGGTCAGCTCCTTGAGGGTAGCACCTGTCTTTTACTTTGTCTTGCCTCCCGGGGAACCGCACTTAGCAGGTGGTTGTTGAACTGCCAGACGGGCCTCGTCCTGGACAAAGCTGTTGCCCAACACTGGGCCCTGAACCAGCAGGGTGAGCTTTCTCAGAGCTTGCCTGGGGGTCACTCCAGCCATCATTCCTTGACTTGGAATTCCTTGAACTTGGAAGAAACGAAACGTTAACTCACATTCTCTTAGTCAGATGGCTCACCGTGCCATGGGGTCACCTTGTCTACTTGGTTTAAACCAATCGAGTCTGAGATAAAGGGATCTTTTGAGGTGACTTCTGATGGCCTGACAAGATGCTTGGGGATGATCTAGTCAGGGGAGACCCTGCCTGGACCCCAGTGGTCATATTCTCTGTGCTGGGAATGCTTGTTCCCTCCACCCCCTGCCCATCTCTGCTTTCCGGGGACTCGTACCGTTTCGCAGGTGTCCAGCTCCATCATATTCTCCTGCCAGATGGGGATCTGGGAAGGAGGAAGGGCCATGCACTAACCTCATTGTATCTCCCCTGGTGCCTAACACACCAAAGGTCCAGTAAAGTGGTTCCTCTATTTGGTTCATGTCAAGCTCGGTCTAAGATGTACCCAGAGCTGAGAAAGCCTGCAGGTCATCACTTGGCGTCCCTACATGGTCAGCACTTTACTACAAGAGCTTTCCCTGGGATGTTTATAGTCCACTATCCACTGGCACATTTTATCATAAAACACCTTAAAGAAGGTGACTAACTGGGCCATCCGGGTCTGATGACTTACACTAACACAGGGGACAGGTGGGTACTCCCCTGCCTCTGCAGAATCGCGGTGATCATTCCTTCCCCATGTCCTCCCCACAAGCTGGGCAGGCACCGTCCTCAGGGGCTCCTGTGCCATGCCCGTCAACCTTTGCTCTCTGACCAGTCACTGTTTCCTATAAATGGTCTGCACCTTAACATACTGATGTGAAATGGAGACCAGCCCACCACCTTGCAGGATGTGGGTGCTAGGTGTGGCCTAGCCCCTTGGACCCCGATTCTCACCCTGGCCGCACAGCAGGCTTAAGAAACGGACTTCTATGGCTCGTGTTCAAGGTCTGCACGTGTACATCACCGGACAGCCAACACCCACCTAGCCTGGAATTACGAGGTCAAGAAGCAACCATCTCAAAAGCGCATCATTGAAGCACTCCTTGTGAGGTGGTATGCAGGGGCTCTGGAAACTGTGGACCCCCCTGAGTGGAATACCCTCTGTCAAGAGGCAACATTTTTCGAGTGCTAAGGGATGCTGGGAGCCCCTCCACCCCCAGGCTTGGGAATTCCAGGGTCCTCCATGGAGAAGTGGGTGCAGACACTCAAGCTGCAGCGTGACTGTTCCAAGGAATTCAGAAGAGGCATTTTTTTGCAGCTCAACCCATTGCGCTCACTGGGAGAGACAACAGGAAGCAGAGGAGGAGGTTCCCAGAGGAAGATCAGGGAACTTTTATCCAGATTCCTAAAATTATTAAATATTCTACAGATAACCTATCAGGCCAAACTGGAAGGACTGAATAAGAATACTGATTCAGGTAGCACAGAATAGTATGCTAAGAACATGTGCATAAGCAGAAATTCAAGGTCTGTCTTCAGGCAGAGAGACAGCATGGGGGCCAGAGGGACACTAGTGGGCTCAGGTCCCGCCCTACGCACCTCCCTAACTGCGACTGTGGGAAAGCCGCTGGCAGAGCTCCAGGGCAAAACGTGCAGGGAGGGGTGCGCCCACCACACTCCAGAGTGCTGCCTGAGCCAGATGAAATGTAACTGGGAAATAGCTGACATAATAAATAAAACACAAGAAAGCCCAGACATCATTACATTTTAAAATGAAATCAGCATGTGGTCCATAGAGATTCTTACATAACCCATTTCCATTTGGGTTTGCCACCCCTGCTCTCTGGGGTTCAGTGCCCATAACTGCATCAGCCAGACAGCAATCACAGCTCAAGTTTCACATCTTTATTCATCTGTTAAATGTAACATGATTTCATGCAACACGAGGGAAAGATCAAGCATTTCCTAATTGTGTGTAGAATTGTGCGGATGGCTTGTGGAAGACCTTCATTCTCAGCAGCTGAAGAAGCACATTTTCACCTAGAATTCTGGGCCTTCTTTCTTCAGTTTGCTATAATCCACATTCACTGAGTAGAACTTGGAAAACAAGAAATAAAAATACAGGTTACACAGCTTTCAAGTCTCTCCAAAGATGGCACAAACTGTATGTAACTCCAATGCTCCAATGCACTGGTTCTCAAAGTGCAGGGTGGTCCAGCAGCCGCTAGTGTCCCTGGGACCCGTTCAAGGGGGCCACAAGGTCAAGACTATTTTCAAAATTATACTAAGACGTTCTAATTTCCAATATGGCAACTACTGATGGATACAACCCGCATAAACAAAAGTTCTCTGGGGATCCTTAAAAACTGGTAAGAGTGTAAAGGGCTCCTGAGACCAAAGAGTTTGAGGACTGCTGGCATCCTGTAACAAATGACGAGGGATTAGAATTCAGTAAGAATCCACATTGTTTTAGTATCACTGGAAATACGGTAGATGTTTAAAAAAAAGGGGGGGGGGGAACAAATCTTATCTCTACATTTGTATAAAATTCCACTCATCTGAATCTAAATCTGTGTACGTTACTTTAATGTATAGAGATATAAATAAAATGCAACTCTTGACCTTGAGAAAATACAAACATATCAACATAATAAATTACTGGCCCGAGTCTTTGCGACCTGCATTAACGTCATGAGATTCCTACTGAGCACACCAATTTCACTACACACAATGCTTCTGAAATACTTGGCCACTGTCTGCTCATTCTAAGGAATTTCAACAAGTCTCCTAAAATCGTGTTTTCAACATTCATTTGCTTAGCAAATTTCTCACCCTGCTCCCTGTATGGAGTAAAACAACAACCCTGGAATCTGAAGCGAGAGGACACAGGTTCAAATCCTGACTCTCCAACACCAGCTGGGCTTCGGTTTCATCTCCGACTGCATGCATGTGTGTGTGTGTGTGTGTGCACGTGTGCATGGCCAGACCATCCCTTCCCACATAAAAACCACCCTCTGATAGTTTAGGAATGCCCCTGCCACTCATGACTGGGTGGAGCCCAAGCCCACCAGGTTGTGGCTGCACAGCCAGAAGACAGATGCTGCGCAAACCAGTGCTTCTGTGCCCCCTTCCCCGGTCACATCCTCCATCTACAACATGGCACCTCATAACTCAGCCCTACTGAGCTCACTGCCTTCAGCTCTGGTTTTCTAGACCCTGGGGTAGAATCTCAGTCTGACAAACTTGGTGGTGTAAGGAGTCCATACCACTGGGCACCACCGGCCACCACTACCTATGCCAAAAGGGCATAAGCACCTCCTGGCTATAGCTGCAGGTGACAGAAAAGGGACCCCCCACCCCGTATACTACTTGCACACAATCAAACAGCAGCAACAGGCAGGGGCTACTATGAGCCTGTATTTAAATGTAATGATCCTTGACCAAACCTGGGAACCCTTTCAGAAGACTGCATTTTCATACAGAGCACTTACGAGGCCAGGTGAAGGCTCCCACCGGCATGAAATGCTGTTCCTTGCTTCATACACCAGATGAGGAGAGAGTGAGCACTAACTAGAGATTTAAAGGGTCTGCAGCCCCGTCAGATCTGCAGTTCCTCAGCAACAGTCCTGAGCCCTTCTGGGGACTTTCACGGCCAGGGCACAGCCAGAGTCACACTCACACCCACATTCTCTCTTGCTACTGTAGTGGTATTTCCATTTATACCAGATGTGTGTTTTTAAGAAAACGAGACGTGGATGCCTATGGCCACCTCCCTAGGGTAGAGGCCTATGGGGTAGAGGTTGTGGGCCTCTCCTGACATCAATTCCTCACCCCAAAAGCCCCTCCTTTTCACTAAGGACTGTGGTGGAATGGACCAGGATCAGTGGAAAAATCTTGCTAAATGAGTGAGCCCTGGAAGGGCGGAAGGAGCCGAGCCTGATGAAAAGCCCTGGGTGCTGAAGGCTTCTGACAGACTTGGAGGCCTAACCTTCCTACTCAATGCTTGGTTTCCAAGTCTATCTTCTTTAAATCCATTTCTGGGAGGTGAATCTCCAATAAAACACAGCTGAAATGCCAAGAGCTACATCTCCAATTTCTCCTCCTAGTCAAATGTGTAACATTATGGTTGAATCAACTGGTTATTTGAGAAACTACTTGGATAGATGGAGCACCATGCCCTTCCAGGGCTGCAGGGCAGCTCTCGGGGGCATCCTTGGATAATTTCTGGCACATGGTTTACAAACCCTAAGGTAACCACTCACTTGCCCTTCAGACCCCAGAACTGGCAGCCCTTCCTCCCAGAACAAATTCCTCCAGGAGCCCAGCAGCTCGTCTCTGTGATTCCTGGCAGAACTGGGGTGGGCGCTCTTCATGTATGGGGAGGCCGATTAGCCAAAGACACCCTCTTTACCCGACTGTCACTGACCAGCTCTCCAAAAGTTCCAAGGAACGCTTTCTAATGTTGCATCCTTAGCCTCCAGTTACTTTTTATTCAATAAAACTTCCTTTTCAAACATTCTTCAACTTGCTTTCTAAAGTCAACTGCCATCTGATTTTCAATGGCTTGTTTTTCCCTTTATTTATAATTCATAGCATTTTCCTTATTGCCATTTTCACAGCCCATGAAGTTTTAGGGACCGTCTCAAAGTCTCTGCTGCAGGAGACATAACCACCCAAGAGCAAACAAGGTGACAACCTTGGGTTTATTACTGCTTGGGAACACTGCAGAAGTTGTGTACCTATCATTTGAAAACATCTCATTCCTTTCCCCCAGTTTGGTAAATATCTCATTCACAAAAAAAAAAAAAAAAAAAAATACCACTGCAGGTTTTAACGTTCACTGTGAAGCTCGTGAACCAAATCAGGCAGTCAAAAGGTCACCACAAAATTCTCCTTTCCTTCCAGCCCACAAATGGATGATCAGAAACCAGCACCAAAAAAGGGCCCATTTGCCACAGACAGCCGTGGTGTCCGCAGCACCACGAGAAACACCGACAGTGTCCGCGGAGGCACGTCCTCTACTCAGACAGTCGGCTGTGCTCTGCATACAGAACTAGCCCGCCACCTCAGTGAAGGCTCTCATCGGTCACAACATCAGCAGCTTAAGGATCAAGCATCTTCCTGATCCGAAGCAGAAGGGAGAAATAAACGGCAAGATTTAGGCACACCTTTACAGCTGATAAGAAACTAATATGATTGGGGAGTTTGGAATTAAGATTACCAACTCTAAAATATCATCAAATCGCATGAAAATGTACTCCAAGGGACAATCTAAATTGTTCTGTTTTAGCTAAATGTGCTTCTATCAAAGACTAGGGGTCCTCAGGCAGGAAGCTCAGGGATTTTATTTTAACAGTAGCTGAACTCAATTTCAAAACTCCTGCAAAGAGCAGAAAATAAAATAGCCTCTAGCTCCCGAAAGAATTTAGAATTAGTCTTACCTACCATTAAAAAAAAACAACAAAATAGTGTTAGCCTGTGACAGCGGCTAATACGTGACCTGAGGTCCTGGGACAGTGGAAAGTGGGGGGATGGGAGAGCAGAGGACCTGGGCTTTGCCTTTGCTGAGTGGTGCATGCCTCCCTCTCTGACCTTGGGTAGTCCCAGCTTCTCTGGTCTGCAGAATGAGGATGGCAGGACTAGCTCAACTGGAAGGCCCCTCCTGTTCCTGATCCTTGGCCCAGGTCCCTAACCCCTGGGGCAGGGCCATCTCTCTGAGTCCCAACTCCCGATCCCTGGGATTCTGGTCTGGTTGGAGCTGGGCACCAATCACTGCTGTGTATTTCAAATGTAAATTTCCTCTGCTTCTATCAGTGGAGAAACCAGGGGATGTACTTTTCCAATGATGAGTTTTTGCCTAATTCTAAAAAAAAAATACTTTAAATCTTCTGGAACAAATCAGACACTCATCTCTATTTCTCACTTGCTTCTACAAGCACTTCTTTTCACAAAAAAATTAGAGGGGAAAACATCCCAAGGTAATCTTATTTCTCCTCCCCTTTACACTGCTATCAGATGAGGCTTTGCAAACCTTGTATTTATAAACCCTACCTATGGCTCATTTTGCTATGGTGGCATCTCCAGTAAGAGGACAAGAGTTTGGCCCTAAAACGGAGTATAAACCTGCCAGGACCCAGACAGTGGCGGCCTGGCCTGGTCGTGGCTCTTCTCCTACAGATGCAGCGTTTGGTTTTAATCTGGTCACTCCCTACACTGCCTGGTGGCTCCACGACAAATAACCAGGAACAGCAATCTGGTCGTTCCAAATGTCCGGTCACCGGGGTCATTCCAGCAGGTCTCCTGAATGAAAGGAGCTGCTCTGCACGGAGGTGGCTTCACGTCAGACTCTCCCCATCCAGAAGAAATGCCTCTCCTCTGCTCCTCTCCCCTCTCCCCAACAACTCCAACAACGTCCCCAGGAAGCACGAGCAGTGCAGACCCTCACCCTTGGGTGAAAGTGCCCTCTTACGGCCGGAAGGCCGGGAGCATTATTTCTGGAAAAATACTTGTTATGACATGCCAACATGGTTTCACAAAACAGCCTAGAAGGCCAGGGAATTTCTTAGAACAGAACTGACCCTGCCTCCTTCCCAGGGAAGGAGACTCAATAAATCAATTTAATAAATATTTAATGACATTTAATAGAATGCATTCTCTCCTGTGTATCAAGGAACCTTTCGACTCACCTTGTACTGATCAGTGGGATTCATTTTGTTCCAAGGCTCTGGGTTATTCTTTCTGTCCCAACTAACAAGAAAAGTAGAGTAAAACACACAAACGTTAGGCCAACAGACGACTAAATTAATGTAGCGCCTACCTGGAAGAGACCAGAGGACTGAATAGGCCAAGTTCTACTAATGGGCTTATTTTTTTAAATCAGCCTTTATATTGAAAGAGTCTGCAGAAGCCCCACACCCTGCCCCCTCCCCCAAACATGAAAAGCAGACCTGGATATTATCCACATCGCAAGTGAAGCAACTGAGGGACAGACAAGTCAAGTTTCCAGAAGATAAGTAACAGAACAGGGCAGGGCATGAGACGAGTCCCACACAAGCAGGAGCGTGTGGACTGACTGGGGTAGGGTCCAGCACTCTTGGCAGGCCCCTTCCTCTGAAGGGCTGTGTGGAGGCGCTCTCCTGGAGTGCCCGACGATCACCCCCAGCCCCTAGAAGCCAGCCGAGCGTGGGCTGTCCCTGATGTTTCCTCCCCCCTCTCTCTCGGGGCATGTGTAAAGCCCCCACCTGACCACACCACTGCTTGGCTCTAAGAGCCCCTTCAGACTGGCACCAACCAAGTGCCCTTCATGCCATCCAGCCAAACTGACCCTGCTGCTGCCCACACACAACACTCCACTTTCGGTCCCCAGGTCTCTGCCCTGGCTCTGCTCCCTCCTCACCCCTTCTGACTCCACTTAAGCTCTACCTCCTAGGTGAGGCCCCTGATGTCCCCAGCCGCTCATGCCTCCCTTCTGAGAGGGGTCACCCCCAAACTCCCGCCCCGTGCCTGACCCCCCAGGGGGAAGGGGCTCATGCTTGCTCCCCAGTCCTTTCCTGAGCCACTCTGCCCAAAGTCACCCACGACGGAGTGAAATGAAAAGAAGCCCTGGAGGCTGCAGAGCACGCCAGCCTTCACTCCCACGCCACTGGATTCAAGCAAATCCATTCGAAGGCTCTCTGGGCACCGATGACGTGCCAAGCCCTGCCTGGGCAGGAGCGTTCACACACCAGTAAATGTGGACACACTGTGGGTGAGGAAAGCCAAAGCCGCTCTGCAAGGGCCCTGGACGAGTGACAGCCAAGCCTCCGGGCTCTGAAGGGGGTGAGGAGGGCACCCCAGGCAGTTGGGGCGCAGGACGGCCTGTGCCGAGGCCGGCCTTGCAGCACTGGGTTAAAAGAGGAGGACACCAGTGATTGTTGACCCGACCTCGAATTCAGGCCCCAGAAAGGCAGGGTCTGTGCCCTGGAAGCACCCACCTGACGTCAGGATTGAACAGTGCCAGGCGCAGAACATACAGAGATGCCCCGGTGGCCCCCGCTCCGATGAACATGAACAGGGGGATCAACTGGAGAAAGAAGAGAAAGGATAAAAAGACCAAGATCCCGACCCCAAGGTCCCCTGGGACGCAGACCCTCCTGGGGCAGAGCAGCATCAGAGGTCAGGGCACTCAGAGGGCGCCAGGGCCACTGCAGCAGAGGGCCAGATGGCTGGCCACGTCAGGCTGCCCAGAGAGGGGAGGCCATTTCTGTGACCTCAGTTCAAATCCTGCCTCGGATATCGACTGCCTGTATGCCCTTGGGTGCATCCCCTCAACTTTTCAGCCTCAGTTTTCTCCTCTGGAAAGGGAAGGTGTGGCCCTTTTACCCTCTGGCTCAGGAAGCCCAGCATCGAAACCTGTTTCTGGGGTCCACGGAGCCCCCCCTCATTAGGGGGTGTGACTGAACCTGAGCAAGAAGCCGGTGGGGGCAGGGCTGGGGAGGCAGGAAGGCCTACCCCAGGGACAATGAGGGGGAGAGAGACAGGCATCTCACCCCAACAGGACAGGAAGTCAAGAGGAGGGCATGGGGTCGTGCCTGTCCTCGGGGTCTGACTACAGCACCCGAATATGGGCTGGAAGGAAGGCTGGCCCTTCATTCTGGTGGGGGGGGGGAGGACGACTGAGGCAGCCTCATCTTACAGAGGGGGAAACTGAGACAGCCCTCATCTTAGAGAAGGGGAAACTGAGGCAGCCCTCATCTTACAGAGGGGGAAACTGAGGTACCCCCATCTTACAGAGGAGGAAACTGAGGCAGCCCTCATCTTACAGAGGAGGAAACTGAGGCA
>NW_020954577.1:19359314-19359602 GCF_900497805.2 Vombatus ursinus | reverse complement strand
GAGGAAACTGAGGCAGCCCTCATCTTACAGAGGAGGAAACTGAGGCAACCCTCCTTCATCTTACAGAGGAGGCCACTGAGGCAGCCTCATCTTAGGGAGGGGGAAACTGAGGCAGCCCTCATCTTACAGAGGGAAAACTGAGGTACCCCCATCTTACACAGGGAGAAACTGAGGCAGCCCTTATCTTACAGAGGAGGAAACTGAGGCACCCCCGTCTTACAGAGGGGGAAACTGAGACAGCCCTCATCTTACAGAGGGGGAAACTGAGGCAGCCCTCCTTCATCTTAC
>NW_020954577.1:19358283-19359304 GCF_900497805.2 Vombatus ursinus | reverse complement strand
TACAGAGGGGGAAACTGAGGCAGCCCTCCTTCATCTTACAGAGGAGGCCACTGAGGCTACCCTCATCTTAAAAGAAGGGGACCCTGAGGCCCGGGGGAGGGGGCCGCGGGTTCCTGGAGCTGCAGCCAGAGGGAGTTTCCGAGGCCCCGGAGTTCAGTTTACAAAACAGGAAACTGAGGTCGAGGGCGGGGCGGCGGCCGCCCCAAGGTCAGGGGCGCCCCCCCTCCCCGCCCCCCAAGGTCACGGGCTCCGCCCCCACCCCGGACGCTCACGCTCGGGTGCTTCTTGGCCTGGTTGAACATCATGCGGAACATGGCGGCGGCTGCGGGCCTCGGCGGCTGCGTTCGCTCGTTCGTTCGCTCGCGGCCCAATGTCACCGCAGAGGAGGAGGAGGAGGAGGAGGAGGAGGACACAGGGCGCTACGGCGGGACGCACGCACGCACGCACGCACGCTCAGCCCAAGGACCCCGGCGCGCAGGACCTCCGCCGGGGCTGCCCGCTCCACTGCCTGCGCGCCGGGCCTCGCCTCGGAGGCGCGGCCCCCATTCCCCGCCGCCCTCGCCGCCCGGGGCCAGCCTCTGCGCTCCCCTGGGCCGCCCCCCTGCCCCAGCGCCTCAGGAGCGGAAGAGAAAATCCAAACAGGCGCGTGGCGGACACCCCAGGGCAGAGAGGAGGGAGGGGGAGGGCAAGGATGGGGCGCATGCGCACTGAGGGTGGCTGATGGCCGTGCACGCGCCTTTAGAGAGGCACGTGCCCGACGCGCGCACAGGCGGGGCCTCGGGCCAAGATCTCACCCCAGGGAGGTCGAGGCCGCAGCTGTGCCGGTCCCTGGGGGTCTAGGCCGCCTGGCTGCCTCAGGCAGGGCCCGGGCCTGGCTGGAGCACTCGAAGCAGCTGGGCTGAGGCGGAAATGAGCCTTCCCACCACCCGTGCCCCACTGCATCCACATCCCCCCTTGTCCCTGTGTCTCCATGTCCCCACGCATCCGTCCACCCGTGCTCCCACCGTCCCCCGGTCCTTCC
>NW_020954577.1:19145218-19358273 GCF_900497805.2 Vombatus ursinus | reverse complement strand
CCGTGCTCCCACCGTCCCCCGGTCCTTCCACGCCTCCCCTGTCCACGTGCCCATCCGTCTTCCACCGGCGCCCCCATGCATCCGTCCACCCGTGCTCCCACCGTCCCCCGGTCCTTCCCCGCCTCCCCTGTCCACGTGCCCATCCGTCTTCCACCCGCCCCCCTGCATCTGTCCCTCCCACCCCTCCTTCGTCCATCCCCCAACCCACCCATCATATGCCCCCCCAGTGTACTCCCCATGCTCCCATGGAAGGGGGGTGGGGACCCTTCTCCCAATCAGAAGGGCCCAAACTAGACAGGATAGAGACCTCTGGGGGTCCAGCTGATAAGGCAGGACCCTACAGGAAAGAATTGGTAGCACAACTTCTGGTTGTTTATCTGAATAAACACTTCCCTGCGTCAGATAATAATAACAACCAGTATTTATGCAGTGCTTTAAGGTCTGCAAAGGACTTCTCAGATTATCTCTTTTGGGAGGGGGGTGCTATGCTTCAGTGAGTCTTTCAGACCCCAGGTTCAGCTTTGTGCTCACTGCCCCACCTAAGCTGCCTAGCGCCCTAGGTCTGAAAGCTGGAACACAAACCCTTATTATCTCCTCCGGGGTCCTCGCCTGGAGATTACATGAGAAAACTGAGGCCTGGGAGACCAAAGAGCCTGCTGAGGGCAGCAGACGCAGAGCGAGCAGATCCTGGGACTTCCAATGATGCAGGCTCTTTTCACTCCGGCCCCACCCTGGCACCCAGAAAAACTGCCTACTTGAGCAGCGATAGCAGTGGCTACCAGTCATCCTCAGATGGCACTTAGCGGTTCTCAAACACCTTCCCTTCTATTAGTTCATAATCACCCCAGGAAGGCGGCAGGGCAGAGATTATGATCCCCATTTAATAGATGGTGTAAGGCTGGGTACAGGCTGGTGAACTTCCATAGGCTGACGGCCCACCTCCCAGTACAAGTCAGCACCTTCTCAGAGGTGCCTGGGGACGCTCGGAGGCCTTGGGACTTGCTCAGGATCCTCCGGTCAGTAGGTGTCTAAGATGGTATGTGGACCTAGTCGCGGACTACTGTCTCTGTACTCTGCCACAACATCTCGTGGGAATGTGAAGAATGACGGTGTCTGCCTTCCAGGAGCGCATTTGGGAAGACGCGGCTAGCACAGACCCCTTGCACAGAGCATCCCATCATCTCCGGCCTCCTCGACTTTGTCTAAGTGCTTCTGGATGCAAAATCTCCACTCCTCCATCCCCAGAATCCTTTGCATTGGCCAATAGGAATCATTTCCTGGCCCTTGAAATGCCTTCATATTAGCTTGCTAACTGTATTTCCATATCTGCTGACAGTCCCTGTCTGAGCCTGAGGATCAGATGTTTCTGTCGCAGGGGCCCCAAAGGATCCCACTAAAATGTTCAGGGAGACGCAGTGATTACATATGACTATGGACTTTTGACAGAAAAGTAATAGCTTTTCTTAGAGATAACTAATTTGATGAGTGAGCTATGGAACACTCTTATATCAATGCAAATTGAAGACAGCATCTTGTCTCTTTTATTATGTTTACATTTAGTCACATTATTTTTCTCAGAGAAAAATTGACAACTAAAGTTCTTTTTTGGATAAAAACAAATTATACCTTTTCTTGTTAATTAAAAAAAAGACCCCTAACCTTATCCTTTGTCTAAAAAAAACTTTGTTCTACAGTATTGTATCATTTAGCAAACCTCCGTATAACTACATAAGAATGGAGAAAGGCTTTTTTTCCCCCTTTTTTTGTTTGTTTCTTCTTTCTCGTGGTTTCTCCCATTGGTTCTAATTCTTCTTTACCACATGACTAATGTGAAAATAGGTTTGATGAGGATGGGAGCTAAATCCCAAAAAGGAAAAACCCTGGACTTTCCCACAAGGCCAAATCTCTGGCATTTGCCTGAGGCTATAATCCCATCAACAGGCCTTACATTGTGACTACGCCCAATCTCCCAATTCTCTGTTACCCTTAATCTAGCCTAGCCCTCTATTGTCTTACCTCCCTATGGCCCCTGGCCACTTTTCACCCTTACTCCTAGCTAGACTCCATTCTCCCTTGGCCCTGTGGTCCAGGTGCCCGGCTTTCTATTACCTCAACAATCCCCACAGACTACTTGGCCACTCCTAGATCCCTCCCAGAGTCTTTCTGTAAATAAGGTCCATCTTGTCTCCATTAAGGTGCTCAGATTCTTGTAATCTAGCCAAATGTTCACTAATGTTCAGATTCCTTAAGAGTCTGCCCAATATGATGAGGTCTAGAACCCCAATATGATGAGGTGATGAAATCCCAAAATCACAACCCATGGGTCCTGCCCAAAAGAATTTGACCCAAGTCTTCTTACAGTCAAAGACAAGGTCTATTAAAGTTCCACCATATTAGCCATCTGAGCACCTGTTGAGCTATTGGCTAGAGTGTAAAAATCTGAGCAGTGGCCTGAGAGACAGAGAGGTAATAAGACCTTCTGAGCTCAAGCTTTGTTGATTGAGTGGGGCAAAGTCCAGCCTCTGGTCTTCTCAGTCAGGGTATCTCCTCCGAATTCCAGGACTATGTCACAGGAACAAGAGACCTGGTATATAGTAGGAGCTTAATAGAGGCTCACCGAATGGAATGTGACCAGAGAGATAACTTTGTTTCACAGTCTGGGCAACACCATGGAGGGAGGCATAAAATAAGGAAATACATGGTGACCAATTGTATCCACCTGAGTCCTGGAAAATGTCTTGTGCTAAATCCAAATAGAAGACATCCCTTACAGATGGGGTTTTATCCACTGCTGCAAATCTTGGACCAGGGCTTTAGCTGGGAAATCCAGAGGCCTATCTAGATGAAGAATGCATGTTGATAAGATTAGAACACTCAGCTGAAGGGAGCCTGAGCCACATGACCGTGGGGTGGGGTGTAAGTGACTTCACCTCTGTCTGACTCAGTTTTCTCACCTGCAAAATGGGGATCCTAATAGCACCTCCCAAGTTGTAGTGACAATTCCATGAGACCATATTTGGGATGTACCTGACAAACCTTAAAGGACTACAGAAATGCCTGTGACTGTCCTAAATTTCTGGCCGGAGAATGAAGAAAGGAATGAGAAAGTATCTATCGAAGGGCTACTCTGTCCACAGCATGGTGCCGAGTGCTAGGGTTACACCGAGCAGTCAGACAGCCCTCCTCTGAGAGCTCACAGACTAATGGGGGAAACAACACAGAGGGATAAATAAAGGTCCCATGATCCTTAGGGTGGAAGAGCAAAGCAAGTGGTCATGCCTTTTATGTCATTTCTTTCTGGAAAAAAAATTTATTTAACATTTATACTACCCTAATTTCATGTAAAAACAATTTTTAGCACTAGTTTTCTAAAATGTTGAGTTCCAAATTCTTTCCCTTCCTCGGAACCCTTCCACCTCATTGAGATGGCAAGCCATCTGATATAGGTTCTACATGTGCAATCCTACCAAACATATTTCCATATTAGTCATGTTGTGAAAGAAAACACAGAAAACCCCCCCCCCCCAAAAAAAAAAAAAAACCTGTTTCAATTTACACTTAGAGTCCATCAGCTCTTTCCCTGGAGATGGACGGCATCATCGTGAGCCCTTCAGAATCATCTTAGAGCACTGTATTTAAAGTAGTCAAGTTAAATTAGCTCTCCTTGATCCACTTTCCAAGTCAGTTGTTTTTCCAATGAGATAGTTCACATTTCCTCCTATTTTTTTCATTCTTTGATTTTATCTTTTCTTGATATCTCATGGAATCATTGGCTTCCACTTGCCCAATTCTATTTTTTTAGGAATTATTTTCTTCAGTGAACTTTTGTACCTCCTTTTTCATTTGACTAATTCTACTTTTTAAGGAGTTTTATTTTCTTCAGTGAATTTTTGCATATTCTTTTCCATTTGGTTAATTCTGCTTTTTAAGGTGTTCTTTTCTTCAGTGGATTTTTGTGCCTTTTTCATAACTTGGCTTATTCTGTTTTTTAAGGTGTTATTTTCTTCAGTATTTTTTTGGTGTCCCCTTTACCAAGTTGTTGACTCTTTTTTCATGATTTTCTCGCATCACTTTCATTTCTTTTCCCAATTTTTCCTCTACCTCTCTTATTTAATTTTTAAAATCTTTTTTCGAGCTCTTCCATGGCCTGAGACCAATTCACATATGTCATTGAGACTTTGGATGTGGCTGTTTTGATTTTGTTGTCTTCTGAGTTTGTGCTTTGATCTTCCCTGTCACCATAGTAACTTTCTATGGTCATGTTCTTTTTCTGTCATTTGCTCATTTTTGCAGCCTATTTCTTGACTTTTAACTTTCTATGTTAAAGTTAAGCTCTGCTCCCAAGGTGAAGGGGGTGCTCTCCCAAGCTTCAGACTTTTTGTGCAGCTGTTTTCAGAGATAATTCTGGGGGCCGGACGGTCTGATCTAAGGAGAGGTGTGTTGACCACTCTCCTGGCCTGTGCTCTGGTTGGTGAGTGACCACAAGCGCTCTTTTCCGCCCTGGAACTGTGACCAGGATCCCTGCTCCCCAGTGGCCACAAGCTGTGGTGTGCTGGTGCCCCTCCTCCCCCTGGGGCTGCCGCTCAGGACTGTGACCTGAATCTGCATACGGGCACTGCAATGAAGTCCTGCTCCCAGTGCCAGGAAAAGGGCCCTGGTATTCTCCTTCTGACCAGTGGTCCAACCCCCTTATCCTCTGTGGGCTGAGAGGTCCGGGAGCTGCCACTGCCGTCACCGATTCAGTCACCCCCAGGTCTGCGGCTCACTGGCTGAGGTGAGGCCTGAGCTGGCACAGCCTGCACAACACTCTCACCTCGGTGTAACAGACCTTTCTTGTGGCCCTTCTGAGTTGCCTTGGGCTGGAAAATTTTTTCCTTCTGTTCTTTTGAAGGTTCTCCAGAATTCATTTTGAGGTGTTCTTTAAAGTTGTTTGGAGGGGAATTTGGTCAGGCAAGCTCCTGCCTTTTCTCTGCCATCTTGGTCCCCCCCACAATGTCATTTGTAGTGACTTTTTAATCAATACCATCTGTTTTTGTATCACCATCTGATAGGGCCGAGGACTTTGGTGGCCAGAACTTTCTTTCCTGGGTCCTCAGCAGCTTTGACTGCAGCCCTGCAGGAGCCATGGGGTCCCCGGGCTGCATCTCCATGGGGCGGCTTCCCAGGAGGATGCTGAGGATCCCGGATTAGGGGCCTGGCTCTTCCCAAGGCTCTTGGGCTCAGGGTCCTAGGCTATCTCCTTCAGAGTCTGAGGGGAGAAGGGGGTCACAGTGGTCGTGGTCTGACTTGCCAGGCCCATGCTGCCTTTTGGCTCCCCCTCAGGGAGCCCTGCAACTTCAGCTGGGCTGGCTTGTCTGCCCTGTGGGTAGCAGCTGGTCACAGGGGGTGAGGATGGCTGGCTCCAGCTGATGGAGATGAGGGCTGGGCTGGAAGCAGGGTTGGTGGAAAGGGGGGAGCTTCCCCACGCAGGGGTCCTGTGCCCATCTACCTATTGGTGGCAGTCAGTCTTCAATAGTTGTTGCCAGTGATGAGGAAAGTAGGCCCCTTCTCCACAATGATTTCTCCCCTCGGAAGATGGCTTCAGTGGTTGGGCAGGAAGTAGGACTGCTGATCTTCAGGGAATGCTCCTCCTAAGGTACCTGTGACCATCTCTCTGAAGGGAGATTCCTGGGGCAATGCCAGCTTTGGAGGTTAACCCAAAAGTCACTCCAAGTTCAAGAGTTCAGTGACCTGACCTTGAAGGAGCTGGAAAGCTCCTGAGAAGTGGGCCTTTTGGAGAGAGAGGCCATCCCGTTCCGTGGCCTTGGTCACTGAGAAGTAAAAATCAGCACAGCTGTGCCATGAGAAAGCCAAAGTCAGCAGCGCTAAGATGCTTCTGAGGAAAGCCAGGGCATAAGATGACCCCATGAGGCTGGGGGACACTGGACGGCCCTGTGGCACCCTCAGGATGCTAGAAACCTCAAATTGAGAATTCTTCTAAGAGCAGATCCAATATGGCGGAATGAAGTTGGGAGGACTTTAGGCTCCTCATGGAAAGATGAGGCTCAAGGGTGTTGCTGGGGAATCCTGTTGACTAATTAGGGGCTACTCTGAGTACTTGCATCTTCTGCATTTTATGGGGATATTCTGTTCTTGGTATGCCCCTCCCCCCCTTTTAAACCTTGAATGTATATATAAGAGCTAGAGACCCTGTTGGTTACATTCATAGAATCCTGGGTTTAGAGTGGAAAGAACCTTATCCCTTCATTTTACAAATAAGGAGACTAAGGCTCAGACAGGTTACGAGACTACCCAGGATCCCATACAGCTAATGAGATTAGAAGGCAGGATTTGAACCCAGGTCTTCCTGACCAATGTCTTCTTTGCTATAACATTCTGCTTTTGGAAACCTGCACATGATCTCTACCCAAGCTCTACTTGGAGATTTCCCAGAGTGAACTCTCAGTGAGGGCAAAACTGGCCAAAGTGATATGAACACCTTTTAGCTTAGCCCTCAAAATGAGCCCTTTTCCATGCACGCTCAGGGTAGGGAGGCTCTCTCCTGGGGGTCACATAACCATCCTGCTTGAATCTGCAAACGGGTTCACTTTCTCTGTTTATTTTCTTTGAACAGTGTTTCCAATAAAGGAAAATCCGTTATGGACATTTTCCCTAAAATGTTTAAGGTTTTACTCTGCTTAATATAGCAGAATGGACAAAAAACGCCAAGTGAGCTAAACTGTTTTCTTCAGCAGAAGACTTGACTACTTTGTAACGTGCTGCAGCACTTTGAGTCATCCTGAAAGCTGGCTCTGCACAGAGTTGTGGGGAGGAGAAGGACCAGGAGCGCCAGCAGCCGGGAGGATGGAGGTGTGCTCCACGGCTCCTTCTGACCTGACCGGCTGGGGTGAGGTGATCACTTCTCAGTAAATTGGGATGGAGGTTTTTATGGGGACATTTCTAAAGGGGCCAGGAAAGTCCCAGGAAAGATGGGAAGCCTCTTATCACCTAAGTTAAAGCTGAAAGAGGCTTTCCCACACAAAACAAACACAGGAAACCTTCCATTCCCCTCATTTGTTTCATCTATTTTGGAAACAAATCACAACTCAACTTCTTCAGGTATTTAAAAACTGGTTCACCTATCCCTCTGGTGCTGATATCTGATGTCCTGGCTTCTATCTTGGTCCTGGCATTCTGGTTCTTCATTGATCTTTAAATTCTTGCTTCGTAGACATCTCCTGAGGTCTCTCTGATGGAAATGCTATCCACAAACAAAGAAAGAACTATGGAAGTTGAATTGCTATTTTTTTTTCTCTTCTGTTGAGTTTTGTTTCCTCTTTCTGGTGGTTCCTCCTATTGGTTTTAATTCTTACTTACAACATCACTAATGTGAAAATACGTTTAATAGGAATGTAAATATATAGCCTATGTCAGATTGTGCGCCATCAAGGGGAGGGTGGTTGGAAGGGGGAGAAAACTTTTAAACTCAAAAGCATATGGAAATGATTATTAATAAATCAAAATCAATTAATAAAAAATGGAAAAAAATAAATTCTTACTTCTTGATCTGTTTTTTGTCTCCAGATGTTGTTTTTTCTATGTGATGGCAGACGTTTTCTTCTCCTCTCCCACCCCCACCCAGGTTTTTTACTTTAATATTTCTTGTTTTCTCATGGAGTCATTAACTTCTGCTTGGATTATTCCAATTTTCCAGGAGGAAGGGAACAAGTATTTATTAGACACCCCCTGTGCAAGGGCTTTACAAATCTGATGTCATTTGATCTTCACGGCAACCTTAGGAGGTGGGAGCTATTATTATCCTTACTTTACAGTTGAGGAAACTGAGGCGGCCAGGGGTGAAGTGACTTGGCCAAGGCCACTCAGCTAGTATGTGTCTGAGACAGGATTTGAACTCAAGCTCCTCCTTGTTCCAGGCCCAGAGCTTTGTGCACCCTGGCGCCCCTAGCAGCCTCAGAGCATCTGTTGCTCAGGTAAGGTTTTGCATTTCCTGAGCTTAGTGAACTGTCTTTTCCAGTGTTTCCTCCACAACTCTTACCTCTTTTCCAAGGGTTTCCCCTAGTATTCTCATCTAACTTACACAAATGTTTTTCAGCCTTTCTCTTAGTTGAACCGGCGCCCCGGCTGGGTTTTTCTTTGTGGCTTTGCTGGAAGAGGCTTTGGGGCCACTCTCTTCTTCCAGGTTTGTGGCTCGGAGGGCTCTGTCCCCACGATGGCCATTAGGGCGGGTTCTCTTTCTTTTGGCTTCTCATCCCGGGCTCATTTCCCAGGTGGGACTCTGGGTCTGGGCTGGGCTCCGGCCCTTCTGGACTTACTGGCTGGACCTTTCTTGGTCCTGCTCTGCCTACCTTCAGGGCCCTTCCCTTTTCAGCTCCTCGGGGGCAGGGACAGTCTTTCTCTTCTTATTTGTGTCTGCAGTGCCTGACACATAGCAGGCACCTAATAAACGTCTTTAATGGAACTGAATTCCTGCTGCTGCTTTCTGTGGGCATTGGGGGCTGTGTGCTCTTTGGGATCCTGGGAGTGGCCCAGGCTGGGGAGAGCCAGGAGGCTCGGAGGGTCAGAGCAGCTGAGCCCCAGGCCCCCTTTCTGCCCGGGTCACTCCCCTGCAAACTCACAGCAGGCTGGAGGCAGGAGCCCAGAGGCATTTTACTAATTCCTGTGCTAATCCATGGCCTTAGGCTGGGCCTGGAGTCAGAAAGCCCCAAGTTCAAAGCTGGCTCTTTGACCCCTGGGCAAGTCACTTTGTTTCAGTCTCCTCCTCAAAAAGGGGATAATGATAACACCTCCTTCCCATGGCAGTTGTGAGGATCAGATGAGACTGTACTTGTAAAAAGCACTGAGCAAAGCTCCTGGCACACAGCAGGCACCATCTAAATGCTTCCCCCCTCCCCACCCTAGGCATAGGTCCCCTCCTCAGTCTGCACCAAATGTGCAACCCGGGTAGCTACAATGGAGTGTAACCTTCTGATGTGGTGCTTGTATTAGCCTGATTTTGCATAGGGGGAAACTGAGACTGAGCTAAGATGGAGTGAGTATGTGAGGCAGGATTTGAGCCCAGGTCTCTGCAGACTCTTCAGCGAGGCTATCCAGGAGGCCAGGCCGCCTCACCGTCCTCTTGGAGCTCCTCAAACACAGCTATCCGTGGATTCTCTGTTAACCTCATGGAATGCAATGAGAGATCAGGAAAGGAAAGGCCATCTTCTCCAGGCTCCTCCAGTTTGGGATCCCCAGCCTCAAAGATGCCCAAGTGCCCATCTGGCTCCCGGAGCGGACAGACAGGGCTTGGGTCCTGGGGAAGGGCGCCAGCATTCAGGGACATGACGAATGGTCTCCAAGATTCACTCCCTTGGCCTTGTGTCCAGCCAGCCCAGTCCTCTGCACACTTCTTACTGCACAAGTCAAAGCCCCGGACACAGGCTAGCAAGGGGAACGGGATGGGGGAGGAGGCTCTGTTCTGGGCTCCTGGGCAGGGACATGTCCTGTCTTTTCTTTTTCTTTACATCCCTGATCTCGGGGTTTTTTAGGGCGCTGGGGGGAGCAGGGCTGTCCTCACCTTGGTGTGTGCCCACTTGAAGAATCCCTGCCCAGCACCTGAACAACCCACCGGCTACTGGTTCCTTATGCTTTGGACTCTTGGGAGTTGGATGACCAGGGTCCCTGGCCCCTGTTGAGTTATACCAGTCACCCTGATGTCTCTGCCCCCACCCATTCTCAGATACTGTGGGGAGGAAGGTATTGGTTGGGGGGGAGGGTCTCCAAGAGGGCTGGAAGGGTGCCCAGCGGTGGAACTGGGAGGAAAGTGCTGGCTGCCAGTACTAGATAAAAGCCTGGAGGTAGGAAACCTGCTGCAGAAGCAGAAGGGCCACCCGCTCCATCCTTTTATTTTTAGTTTTTACAGTTCTCAAATTCTCATCTCAGAAACCAGTCTCTCCGTCTCCACGGGCCTCCCGGGGCTTCGCAGGCCCAACCTCAACGGGGAGCTCCGGTCCGCCCCCTTACCACCGGCAAGTCTGGCAGCAGAGCCATCAGAGCCAAACAAAGGCTCCTGGCAGAGCGTGCGCGCTCCCGCCCCTCCAACCCCGCCCCTCCCCCTGGCTCCTCCCCTCCGCTCGCGTCTCTCTTCCTTGCCTAGCCTAGCTCTTCCCCGGCGCAGGCGCTCTCCCGCCCCTTCCTTTGGCTCCTCCCCCGCCCCTTCCTTTGGCTCCTCCCCCGCCTTGTTTCCCCTAGCCTCTGGCCCCGCCCCAAGCACAGGCGCAGTGCGGCTCCCCGGGTGGTCCACCTCCGCTCGGCTCGCCTTGTTTCCTCGGCTCGTCCGTCTCGCTCCGCCCCCTCGCTTAACCCCGCCTTCGGCGCAGGCGCACTCACCTCCTCTCGCCGGGCCCGCCTCCCGCGCAGGCGCATTACTCTCCTGGCCGCCGGCCCCGCCCCCAGGCGCAGGCGCACCTCGCTTCCTGGGCCCCCCTCCTCGGGTCGGGCCCCCCTCCTCCGGTCCCGCCCCCTCCTCCGGTCCCGCCCCCTCCCGGCTCGCGCCCGGCTCCCCGTCCTCGCCGTTCCGCTCCTGGGCCCCGCGCGCCGCGTCCTGCTGGTCGAGCGGCCCTTTGTGTGCGGGCGTCGGTGTGGGCCCGTGCCCTCGTGGGCCTCTTGCGAACGTCCTCCCCGGGCGCGGAGACGGGCGCGCGCTGCGGCGGGCGGGGGCGCGGCGCGGGGCGGCCCGGAGTGGGCCGCGCGTGGGGACGGCCGGGCCGCCAGGGCCGGGCCTCCGCCGCCTCCTCCGGGGCCGCCGCCGCCGGCCCCCCGCGCGCCCCCCGGCCCCGCGCCCCGGACGCCGGCCCTAGTGAGTGCGGGGAGGGGGAGGGGCGGGGCCGGGGGCGCCGCGTGCTCCCGCCGTCCCGCGTGACGCCCCCTGTGTCTCTCCCCTGCAGTGGATCGCAGCTCCAAGCGGAGGCCCGTGAAGCCCTTGGCCGCGTCCCTGCTCGAGGCGCTCGACTATGACAGCTCCGATGACAGCGACTTTAAAGTGGGCGATGCTTCAGGTAACCCCTGGGCCGAGGGAGGACCGCCCCCCGGCCTTTGCCCCCGGCCCCCCGCCAGGTGCGCCCTCCCCGCACCGGGCTGGGGAGCTCCTGGGGGCAGGCCGTGCCCGGGGCGGGGCATCCACGTGATCGACAGATGGAGGAGACCCTCCGGGTCGGTCCGGGCCACGAGGCCCCCTCTCTCGAGGCTCCAGGCCGAGGGAGAGCCGAGCGGTCACTTGGGGACCCCCACGCCTCCTTTGTCCTCCGCCCCGCCCCAGACCGCTGGTCACTAGCCAAGGCTCCCTGGGTGTGTGTGTGGGGGGGGTGGAATGCCCCCTGGGCCGGGAGGGTCCTCGGGCTGCTGGCCTGGAGCAGGAGGGGGCCTTGGAGGAGAAGCGGTGGGCACGGCGCCCCCCTGCCTGCGAGGATAGCCAGTGCGCCGTCTGCGTCACTGCGACCGGACCGGTCCTCTCTGTGCTTGGACCCGAGAGATTTGTGCGAGTGTAAGAGACACACACTGCACAAGCCCCCCACACGCTTGTACACGTGTGCAAGTACATACATGTTACGTGTGCACACACACCCACAGAAAGCAGAACTCTTACATGGATGGTTCTGAAATGGACGTCCTTGCCCGTGAGGATCAGGCTTGAGGCAATGACCCGTTTGAGCTGTCCTCCTGTGTGTGTGTCTTCTTCCTTTCATGTCAGCCTCCCATGAAAAACTGTCAGTGCTCACTGCCTCCTCCTCCTCCCCCACGGCTTCCTCACTTGTACGCTCCCCACTTAACAGAGACACCTTCCACGGTGTCACCAAATCCAGGGCCTGTGGCCTGGGACACTGGACCATCCCCTCCTTCTGGGTTGTCAGGACACTGCCGTGTTCTTGTCCTCTTGCCCTCCCGACTGCCCGTTCTCCTTCTCCTTGTCCTGTGTGGGGTCATCATCCGTGCCCGGCCCCCTCTGTTCTGGATGATTTCATCAGTTGCTGGGCAGTATGACTTCTGTGCAGACAGATCTTAAATCTGCCCAATCTGCCTCTCCAGCCATCGCTTCTCACATTATGGTTCCGTCCCGTGGCATCTCAGGCTCTTGCGACTCGTTTTCCCACTCACTCCAGACCCTTCCCACTTCCAAACTTGGCCGGTTCTGCGTTCAGTGTACCCCCAGGCTTGCAAGCTTAGAGGGAGCCTCAGCACTTCTTATTCCTCACCTCTCGTCAAGCTCCAGGGCTCATTCATTCTCGTCTCCTGCTGTCTGCTCACGTGGCCACCTCCCTCCGTCAGGGCCTTATCTCTTCTTGCCTGTCGTGCTATTGCTTCCTTCTTCCTCCCTCTCTCCCACTCCCTTCAGTTCATCCTCCATGGTGGGTGCCCACGTGACCTTCCCAAAGCACAGGTTTCACAAGGTCACTCACCAGCTCCACGAGCCCCAGTGGCTCCCTGTTGCCTCTAGGATCAGATACAGACTCTGGCTCTTCATGATCTGCCTCTAGCTGACCTTCCTGTCCTGTATACATTCTGGGTTCCAGCCACACTTGCCCACTTGCTGTGCCCGGCATTCCATCCCCATGCCTGTAGTGCTCTGCCATCTCACCTCTGCCTCGTGCCCTCCTGAATTCTTCCAAGCTTATCTCGGTGCCGAGGCTTCTCCTGATCCTCCCGCTTGGTACCCCCAATTGCCGGGCCCCTTCTTTCTGAAATTACTTTCTATCCAGGTTGTATTTGATTCTGTGTGCATGTTCAGACAGTAGGCATTTATTGAGCGCCTACTATGTGCCAGGAGATTAATTGTATGAGCCCCTGGTGGGCAGAAACCATTTTGTGCCATTGCATCCACAGTGCCTGCAACTTAGTCTTTTTTTTTTCTTGGTGAGGCAGTTGGGGTTAAGTGACTTGCCCAGGGTCACATAGCTAGTAAGTGTCAAGTGTTTGGTTTGAGGCCGGATCTGAACTCGGGTCCTCCTGACTTCAGGGCCGGTGCTCTATCCACTGTGCCACCTAGCTGCCCCCAACTTAGTCTTTAGTAAATATCTTCCATGCTGTTTTAAATCCTGCTCCTAAAGATATCTCAGGGAACTGTTGGCCCTCTTAAAATATACACGGAAAATCATTAGACTAGATTGTCTCTTTTCTTTTTTCTAAAGTAAGCTTACTGTGTTTTATGAATCGCTCACTTCTGGGTGAATGGCTCACCGTCCTAACGACTGACCAAGAAAATAAATTATGAAATCTAGTGCTGCCCAGTTTTGTGAGTAAACTGCTGAAAACACAAAAAAGTTGAGTCTCAGATCCATGTTAGTGTTCATTCTGCTAGCCCAGTGTTCCCCATGGACTCATGGACAGACCTTCCAGGGCGGGTGTGAGGATTCCATGAGGGCCTGTTTGTCAAGTACTTAGCACAGTACCAGGCACGCAGTAGGGCTGTAGAAATGCTGCCATCACCATCATCATCACACTCAGTAGTAGACCTTGTCTTAATACGAAAGTAGATTAACATGGACATTGAGGAAACCTGTCTGTGAGTGGCCAGCTAGAGAATGTTGGATACATTCACGTTACTTACATTGAAAGTCACTGTATTAAAAATCTGAAGTGGAGAAGTATATCTGAGAACTTGCATCCTCTTGGGTATTCATTTGGTTCATTTGCCCATAAAATAATTTGAGAACAGTCAATGTGGGATGTGCCTGAAACGTGCAAAACACACTGCCAGGCACGGTGCGCAGGGTGCTCCCTCCCCAGAAGCAGCTTGTTGCCTAGCTGGGGAGACGAGACAGGGATCTTCGAGCAAGAGCACATGTCTGTGCCACAGACAGACAGTAGAAGGCCATCATCTGGTGAGCCCACCTGGCCAGAGCCCTAATCTCTTCACTGTATTCCCCTGGTGGGGAAAGTCTGGGAAGGCTTAATTAGTTGGTCTGTGGATGGGCAGAAAAGGGGGCCAGGCTTTTCTGATGAGCATAATGGTGGAGATGGTCTGTACAAGGGAGCAGGGAAAGCAGGAGAGGACTTGTGGTGTGGAGGGAGAGGGGGTGTGCTCCTGGGGCTGGCATCGGGTTTCCATGGAGGGCAGTTGTGGGAGGGAAGGTTAAACTTAGGGATTCATGCTGAGCCATGGTACTTAATCTCCTGGGGTACAGAGCTCAAGGGTTTTTAAGCAGGGACCCTATGCAATGAGTATGGTGTTGAATGGCAGGAATCTCTGCTTAAGCTCGTTCCATCCTCTGAGTCAGAGAAGGGGTGTTCTTCCAATGGGGAGCCTCCACAGAGTGATCTAGGGTGGAGGCGATTAGGTCCTAGTGGTGGCAGTAGAAAGGGGCAGGTTTGGGGCGCTGGCTGAACGTGGGGGAGTGGGAGAGAGGAGTCACCCCTGGCCCTGAGAGAGCCATTGTGGGCAGTGGGGAGAAGGTGGGGATGTCACGGGTGATGAAGGGCAGAGTCTCATCTGGCTGGTGAGAGCCTGCCTGACACCTGCCTACTAAAGAAACTGAGTCAATGTGATTAGTGATTATTTTCAACTTGAAAGAAATTCCTATGGGGAAAATTTAAGTATTGATTTTAATGACATTGATGGTCAACATTGGTTGGATTAGTTTATAGATGAAGAGATAGCTAGGTGACTCAGTGGATTGAATTCCAGGTCTGGAGTTAGGAAGACTTGAGTCTGGCCTTAGACCCTTACTTAGTTGTGTGACCCTAGGCAGGTCACTTTACCTCTGTCAACCTGTTTCCTCATCTATACAGTGGGGATAATAGTAGCACCTGTCTCCCAAGGTTATTGAGAGGATAAAATGAGATGATATGTGAAGTGTGCTGCAAACCTTTAAGCTTTCTATGTAAATGTTCACTAGTACTAAAATGCTAGCTACCACATGTATATACTTATACGGATGTCCGTTTGCTATTGGTGTTATTATTGTTATTCGGCACCTTGAAGGAGTGCTTAGTGGTAGTTTACTGACTCCTTAACGATATAGTTTTTCATTATAGAAATAGCAATTTTGGGGAGAGATTCTTATGACTGAGAAAATCAGAATTCTTGCTTAAATGAAACTAGAGATTTACATTGGATTTGTAGGGAAACTTGATTTGCTCATAGGAGAGTAATTCCCACATAGAAACTTTTACCTGCTCAAGAACATTTGAATCCCTTTTATTGACTAGCAGTCAAACCTGATAAAAGTCATTACTTAACAATTTAGCATTTAAAAATTACCGAATATTAGCACCAATAGCTAAACCACAGCAAAGAAAATCTCAGATCCTTAAGAACTGAGAATTGCCTCACTAATCCCAAAGATTAATTGGTTATATGACTAAGGACCAAAACTTCTGTCTGAAGTTCATTCTTAAAATTTACCTTTTTTTTTAAAGAGCCATAAGGCTGGCAAGCATGCTGGTTAAGTGGAAAAGCTTCCTTTCTGCTCATCTCTCTGAGTAACTCTCACCTCCCAGCAAAGACCCAGAAGACAGAGTACACGAAATAGTATTAATTGGGAAAATCAGAGTCAGAACTGGTGGTTTGACCTTTTCAATAAAAGCGGCTAGAATATAATTTTCATAAGATGGAGCAATCTCAGGGAGTTGAACGTTTAAGTCACTGCTACCGGTTATTTTTACGGCATTTATTTGTAGAAGCGCGGCCTTGGGGCTGTCCAGGGATTCCATTCGTAAGAGAGATAATGTTGCCCTTTTTGTCTTTTGGGATGACTGTAGATGGCCAACACGGTTCAGTTTCTGATCATTTGTGTTTGAGGCTGACCAGGTGGGAGGTGATTGAAGCAGACCCCAGAGCACAGCTGCTCAGTGTCTGGAGTTTGTCTTGTCTTGAAGCTGGTTTGCAGGCCCTTTGAGCTCAGCTCTGTTCAGCTGGTATTTCTCGTAGCCCCTCTTTGAGACCAGGCGCTAATTGTGGAAGGTTCGATGTCATTTTTAATGCATGGCAGTCCTTTTCCCTCTTGGTGCCAGTTAGTTTCTGGAGACCAAGGGTGGGTGATTTTTTTGGAAGTGATGTGATATGTGGCGAGAGATTGGCACACGCATATCTGTGGGCTGTGGCAGCCCCCCCAAAGTCCCTAGGATGCCAGGCGGGAACCTTCTTTGGACTTGATGGCTGGGAACGCTCTTGCGTACAGGGTTAGAAAATGCGGCAGCCCCTGCAGGCTTTGTATCTGGGTTTCCAGAGCTGCAGGTGCCGACGGTTTTGGTTTCCCTTTCCTTCTCTGCTTCTTATTTCTTGTGGACTTTGGATTCATCTTTATTTAGGAGCCAAAGGAAATCATTGCCTCTTGGCGCTCCCAGACAGTCCTTAGACATCATCGTGTTCAGTGTCTTTTTTTTTTTTTTTTTTTTACAGATGAGGAGCCCAAAGCCCTGAGTGGTTTAGTGACTTGCCTGGGGTCGCACAGTAAGGTGGAGGCCGTGCCAGGTCTACACCCCAGGCTTCTGACTCCTCCCTTTCAGGCCAGGTTTTCCAGTGGAGAAGGAGGGTTCCTGTCCATGGCTGGGCCGCTTGCAAGGTCCTGGCAGTGAACAGAATGGCTGGTTAGGAACAGGCAGGCCCTGTGGGCCTCCCAAACCCCAGCCCTCACCTGCTCTTCACCTCTGCACGGGATGTGATTCAGGGGGTCCCCCTCCAGAGCCTGTGCCAGGGCGTTGACCTTGGCTCCCAGAGGGCTTGGCTTCAGAGTGCAGATTCTGCTGGGGGTGGTGGATGGGGCCGGGGGTGAAGGGTGTGTGGAGGTGGGGGTGAGGGGTCCTGCCTCAGCTCAGGGGAAGAGGCCTGAGGTCACAAGGTCAGCTTCCTAGGGGATAAGCTGTCTGGCCAGAGATGGCGCACCCATCTTGTGGGGTTGGCATCTGTATTTGTGGTGGGGAGTGCTCCCATTGATGAAATAATAGATCGTCTGAGGACCACCCTGCAGACCCATAGCTGTCCTGCTTGGACACTGCTTAGTAGTCCCTGAAGGAAAAGGACAACACCGTCATCAGTAAGGTAATCCCAAGCTTACAGGGCCTTCGCAGGTCCGGACTCCCTGCACTTTGTAAGGCGTCCAGGAGAATATGTATGATCAGTGTGGGGGTGAGTCTGAGGTGTTCTTTGGTCCTTGGGTCTGAGAGCCAGGGCCTGGTTTCCAACTGGCTGCCGAGAGAGAGAGAGAAATACAAGGAAGTACGCTTTTTGGGCTGTTCTTTCTCTTATGTCTTTTTGTTCTATGTGGACATTTCATTCATTATAAAGGCAGAACAGTGTCTGGAAAGAAGATGCAAGAAACAAAAAATCTGGTCTGTGTTCATACTTAAAATTTTTGGAAAACTCGATATTTACATTTCTTTTTTGGTGGTGACCTGGACGGTGCCCGTGAACAGGGGTCAGAACAGGTGGGCATGTGGTTTTTGCCTACCAGGGCACATAGGCCTCTTTGGCACTGTCTTCAGTGGATGCCACTGAGCAGGCTTTCTCTCACGTAGGGTCTGACCAGGTTGGGGGTGTTGGTCATTTTGTTTTTACTTAAAAAATGTGTTTATATATCATTTTGCAAGTTATTCACAAATTTTGGTGGCTTCATCTGTGTCAGCGTTGTGTGTGTGTGTGTGTGTATATACATATGTGTGGTTTTTTTTCTCATATTTTCAACAGATTCTGAAGGGAGTGGGAATGGAAGTGAAGACCCTTCGAAGGACAGTGGAGAAGGGTCCTGTAGTGACTCGGAAGAAAATGTCCCGGAGGAGGATCTCGCTGAGGAAGCAAAAGTTGAGGCAGAATTGCTGAAGAGCCCCGTGGAGGAGGACGCTGTCGCGGCCGAGAAGGCCCCGGGGAAGACGGAGAAGAAGGAGGAGGAGAGTGAAGAGAAACCCAAAAAGCGCAAGGAGAAGGACAAAGCTTCGGGGTCTGAGGGGGCTGCGCCCCCCGCGGCCCCCGGAGAGCAGGCCAGCGAGCCCAAGAAGTGGAACCTGCGTAGGAACCGGCCCCTCCTCGACTTCGTGTCCATGGAGGAGCTGAACGACATGGACGATTACGACAGCGAGGACGACAACGACTGGCGGCCGGCTGCGGCGCGGAGGAAGGGCAAGGCCGCCTCGCAGAGAGAGGGCAGCGACGGCGACAATGAGGATGATGAGGATGACGGCAGCGGCAGCGACGACGACGAGAATGACGACGGCAATGACGAAGACCACAGCAGCCCCGCCAGCGACGGGCCGGGCAAGAAGAGGAAAGGCCGGGCTCTCAGCAGGAACAGTGCGGACGACGAGGAACTGACCAATGATAGCCTGACCCTTTCTCAGAGCAAGAGCAATGAGGTAGAGCATCCCAGTTTCTGTGGTATCTATCTGTCTGTCGGGGGGACTGGTCACAGGAAGAGGCTTCCCTGGACAGCCGTGGGAGCCCTGGCTGGAGCTTGGGCCTGGCACGCTCAGTGCCCCGGAAAACTGCAGTCCCCTCACTGCTCCTGGCCGGCAGCAGATTAGGGCCCCTGCCTCCCGGAGCTGTCCTCAGCACCGAATGAGTCCCATTGGTAAAGTGCTTGGCGTGGTGCCCAAGGATGCTCTTTCCCCACAGAGCCCCTCCCCAACCCCCCCCAGGGACCTTTGACCCACCCCTTCAGCACACCCCTCCCCCAGGCTCTTTTGTTTTTAATTTGTTTAGCTTTACTTAAAATGTGCATTCCTCTCTCTCAGAGCACCAAGTCTTGGCCGGAATGGTGCATCTGATCCCAAGTTCAGGTTTATGTGAACTTAAAGACGTGTCCTAAAATTACTCGGTTGCTTAAATAGGGTCCTTATGTTTAGATTCCTCATGACATAGTTGTTCAGCAAAGAAAGGCCAGCACCAAACATTTCCCTCCCGAGTATTGTTACCAATTGGACAGAGCTACACTAATGACCCAGTTCTTTGACAGGAAGTCCTCCTGAGAGTTAGGGTTGTGTCTTGGGGCCCGAGATGCGGCGGTGAAGAAAACGTCCTTCCAGGGCTTTGGCGTGTACAGTACGTGTGTTTGTCCGTGTATGTGTTTATTTTTCTCAACAGAAAGACTGAGCGAAATGTCATGCTACATGTGGATGTGCTTGCACCATCCTACTTAACTACAGGGTGGTTAATAATGATAATATTATTAATAACAGTCTGTAATAATATTATTAAATAACTCCCGAGTAGTTAAGTCTGCCATGGCTTCTGTTCACAGGTTTTTCAGTCACTCCTTGACTAAAAACTTGCTGTTCTTTTGTTTCTATCATTTCACTGAATTGGGTTAAACAAGTGCAGAGAAGCCCCCCCCCATTTCTGATGTTAAACAACTTGACGAATATTTCTGGTGATCCTCACGGAGAGCGTGTAGCCTCCTCGCTGTCTTCTCTGGTGCTCATGAGAGGACCTTTACTGTCTCAGGTGACGGAGGCGCTTACGATTGGACCTGGGCAATCCACCTGGGTCTGAGCGCGTCCCAGGAGGGCAGCCTGTCGTGCTCTGAAGTGACCAAGTGTCATTCTGCTGTCATCTTCACCTTGAGGAGAACTAGTCTTTAGGTGCAGAGTCTGGATGGCGTGTGGAGATGTGGTTCGTTATCAGTACAGGTGCTTGTTATTTAGTGGTGTGTGCACACAATTAGCATGCAGGCTTGGGCAGATTGACCTTTGTTATCATGCAGCACTAATGTCCTCTCTGAGCACACCGACAGGTAGCATGGGAAACGGCACATAGATGGAGACGGCACCCAGGTGCTGGGAGGAGACAAGCCTGGGATTGGTGATACAGAGAGCTAGCCGGTCGTGATATCTCAGCCATGAACTGATACTTGAGAATTGAGTGCACTTGGGAGTTCTGTGGGTTTAGAAGGGACAGTTGTGAGAAATGCTGTGGCCTTCTGAGGGCCCACCGCTTCTTAATGGGCTGCAGAGAAAAGTGCACGCTTGGCTGCGGATGTGCTCTGGTCTTACGGCTTTTGTTCTCCCCCAGGTGAAAATACAGACTGGTGCTTAACACCTTTTCCTGTCTGAGAGAGGCTCTAACCGCCACTAAGGATAATTTTTATTCAAAAGTCTATAGGCCCATTCTTCCTTAGCCAGATTTTATAGACCTTCCTGCTGACTTCGGTTAATTTCTTTTGTCTCTCCTCCAGGTCATAATCAAACCCTGGGACCCCAAGTGCAATTTGATTAAAAGAGAGGGTCAGTTTGTTTGTGCCTTCCTTCCATTTGCTAATCTTCTGCTTTTGCCCTCCTGGCTGTACAAAAGCAATCCAAGGGGAGCCGTGGTTACTTTGGAGCTGAGATGGGCGGCTTAAGTTTCTGGGTGTCTGACGATGATCTGGGCACTGAGTAGGTTCTTCTGACCTGCTGAGGTCTTCTGCTGCACCCACTGGGGTGTGGCCCTCAAGCACAGTGCAGTCAGATAGGCTTTAAGATGGCTCCCTGTCCTCTCCAGGTCTTCTCTCTTTGTTTCTGAGCTCCACAGAAATTGAGTGAGTGTTTCGGGTTAGATTTATAATTTCCATTTTAGAGCTTTGAAAGTCTCCCCTGCAGTGAGCTTTTAGTGACAGCAGCTGGGTCTTTACAGTGACTGCTTCCCAATCAAGGGTTTTCCCCACTTGAAGAATTCAAAGTTTTAGGTAAGAGTTAGTTAGGGGATGATCAAAATCATTTTAGTGGGAACTTGATAGATGTTAGAGAGAAAAAGTCTCTGTTGTGTAGCTTTGGGTTTTCTTGTATGATTATTTCAGATTCTTGAGAATTTAATCTTCTTAGGAACCAAGAGGAAGAAATATTGACTTGAACATTTCTTGGCGTGTTTCTTCTTCCTCTTCAGGTAACAGGATTATTTTAATGGCATTTTGTGTGAATCGGTCCCAGATTTTCTTCCCTTGGATACACACACGTATAACCTTGTGCACAACTTGGCCTCTTGTGTAGGATTTGTAATCCTCTGAAGAGAAGTTAGTTTAATGAACAAGTAGTGTGCTCTGCGTAGCCCATAGACAGGGAGGAGGGAAGGGAGGAGGCTGGAAATGATAAGCAGAGTGTCATAGATCAGTCAGTCAATCAGCCAGCGTTTATTAAGCACCTGCTGTGTGGCAGACACGGTGCCCATAGATGGTGCAGAGGTACAAAGACAAAAATGAGACAGCCCTTCCAGATGATGTGTCCGGTCAGGCCCATCAGGGAGGCCTCGTGGTGAAGGTAGCACTTGAGAGGAGCTCGGTGGACCGTAGAGGACCTTAGATCTAGAGGAGGAAGAGTCCAACTCTCTCATTTTACAAATGGGGAAACTGAGGTCCAGGAAGCGTGTAACTCCCTTGAGGTTGCAAAGATAGTGTTAGAGGCGAGATTTAAACCTGGGCCCTGAAGACTGAGCAAAAGCTGGCGATAAATGAGTGGAGACATTAGAGATTAAAAGTGGACAGCCCTCAGGGCGGGGTGCACGTACATAGTCCTGTGTGCTCTCAGGCCTCCTGAAGTGAGCCTACGTGCATCCAGCAGGTTTTCTTTGTCCTCGTTGAAGACTGCCAGTCACTGTGGATGTGACATAGCCTGGGATGATTGCATTAGAGGGCTGCTCCGCTTGCAGCCCGAGAGTTGCCATTTTGGTCTTCCCTGTAGCTGGTGATAGCCCCTTTCCAAGGACTTGATGGCTTTCTGTTGCCTAGAAGGTGACGTGCTGTGTGGGTCAGTGAGGAATCCCACCTAACAACATGGCTTTTTTTTTTTTTTATTTCAGGAAAGAAAAGAAATGGAGAAATAAGAAAATGGGTTTGTGGGAATAAGGGGAATTGATCACCCCTTCCCTTCCTGTCCCCTCTAGCAGGTCGCTTTCTCAGCTATTTCTTCTTTCTCAAATCTTCCACCTTTCCCTCCAGTCATTCCTCCCTGCTGCCTTCCTACATCCCCATTTATCTCTCTGTCCTTAAAAATCCTTCTTTAGATCTGCCATCCCCTCAACCTGTTCTTCCCGTTCTTGGCCAGACTCCTAGAAAAAAAAAATTCTCTCCTCTTGCTGCCTTTACTTCCTCTCCTCTCATTCCTTCTCAGCTCTTTGTGGCTTAACTTCTGAACTGCTGCATGACTCAGCTGAAACTCTGCTCACCAGAGTGAGCACTGACCTCTCGGGGGCCACCCTGGATGGCATTTTCTTGGGCCTTCGACCTTGTTGACCACCCTCTCTGCCTGGGTTCTTTTTCCTCCCTAGGTTTTCACTACATTTCTCTCCTGGTTCCCTTTTCTTTGTCATCTTCTGTCACTCAGGTCCCATCTGTCTCTCTCTCTCCTCCTTTGTTCCTATCTCTCATGATGAGGTGGCCTTCCTCCTGGCCAAGGCCAGTCCCTCTGCCTGCACAAGGGATCCCATTCCACCCCGTCTTCTCCAGCAGATTGTCTCCCTTCTATCACTTATTTTCAGTCTGTCCCTGTCTACTGACACCTTCCCTAAAGTCTGCAAACATGCCCATGTCTTCCCCATCCTGAGAAAATCCCCACTTGGTCCTTCCGGCTCTGTTAATTACCATTCTGTGTCTCTTCTGCTTTTTATGGCTAAACTCCTCAAAAAGGCCCTCTCTAATCAGTGCTTCTGCTTTCTCTCCTCTCACTCTCTTAACCTCTTATAATCTAGCTTCTAACCTTCTCATCCTACCCAAACTGCCCTCTTCAAAGTTACTGACGATCTCTTAGTTGCCAAGTCCGAGGACCCTTCTCCGTCCTCGTTCTCCTTGACCTCTCTGCCGAAGTGGGCACTGTTAATCTCCTGAGCCTCTCTTCTCTCCAGGTTTTTGGGACGTCACTTTCTCTTGGTTCTCCAGTCTTTCACCTTTGTCCCCTCACATACTCTTTGATCCGGTAACACACTGGCCTCCTGGCTGTTCCCTGAACAAAACCCTCCTTTTACCTCTGGGCTTTCTCTCTGGCCATCCCCCAGACCTGGACTGCTCTCCCTCCTCAGCTCTGACTCCTGACCTCCCTGGCTTCCTCTGAGTCCCAGCTAAAATCCCCCCTTCTATAGGAAGTCTTCCTGACTCCCCTTCATTCCGGTGCCTTCCTTCTTTAACTATTTCATCTTCATCCTGTATGTAGCTTGCGTTGTATATATTTATGCATGTTGTCTCCCCTGTTAGATGGTGAGCTCGTTGAGGGCAGAGATTGTTTTTTGCCTTGTTTGTATCCTGTATGTATCCCCAGTGCTTAGCACAGTGCCTGGCACATAGTAGGTTCTTAATAATGTTTATCGGTTGATTGCCGATTGATCAGATATGGCGTAGGTTGTTCAAGGTGCCATTTTAATCTGCTGCTTTTTCTGGTATATAGGGTAACCACTTTATTGAAGATTCACTGGGTTTGATGGGATTCTGCTGGAGGGCTGTTGATGCTGCCCAGATTATGTTAAGATATCCTCTAGGTTGTATTGACATTGTGAGACTCCAAAGCTGTGGCAGCATTCACAGAGTCCCCAACTATTGGTGAGGATAGTAATAATAAATCACTACTATTGACATTCACATTGCACTTTGAATTTTTAGAGTATTTGACATTGACTGTTTCATTTGATCCTCACACCAGTTGTGTGAGGTAAGCAATACCTACAGTACTTGGTCATTTTACAGATGGTGAAACTGAGGCCCAGAGAAGGTAAGTGGTTTGTCCATGGTCACCAGCTGTTAATGTCGCATGTAATAATAACAACAGTAGCTCCCACGGATACAGAGCTAGCTCTGTGCCAGGCACTGTGCTAAGCTCTTTACAATTCTTACCTCATCTGAGCTTCTCGACTGCCCTGAGAGGGCAGTGCTATTGTTGTCCTCATTTTACTGATGAAGAAACTGAGGCCAAGTTAAGTGACTTGCCCAGGGTTACACAACTGGTAAGTGTCTGAGGCCAGGTAAGGACTTCTCACCTAAGGCTCTCCTGATTCCAAGTTCAGATTACTGAGTTTATCTATTCCCAATCCCTCATTTAAAAAGCAATGATTGATATCTTCTGTTTTTCAAAACCTTAATTTCCCCCTTTTTCTCTTCCCGTCCCCCTCCTATATAACAGAGATTTTTTTTAAAAGAAAAAAAGTGGAAGAATAGAAAAAATCCCATCAGTCCAACCCCTGTCAGTGCCTTGCGGAGGCCTTATTTTAAAGATCAGGGGCCCCGAGGCCCAGGAGGGGAAGTGACATGCTGGGAAAGTCTCCAGATTGTTAGTGTGTGAGCTGGGGTGGAATCAGCTGCTGGTGCTCCTCCCGCCCTCCCCCCCACACCCAGAGGGGCCTTGAGCTTCTTGGCCTGTTGGGAGCACACCTTGTTTCTCGCCTTGGACTCTGTGCATGTTGAGGTGAAATGCTTGAAGGTAAACATGTGTGATAATGATTGTCAATGGTTGGGACATCCTCGCACCCTTTTTCATCTTAGTTTCTAAGGCCTGACAGTTCTGTTTGCCTTGGCCACACTGTCACTTCTCTGTCCCTTGGCCCAAGGCCTGCCTGGTCTGTCTGCAGTCAGACATTGCCGTGATAAAGTAAAGCTCACCCTTGAGCCTTCTAGCCCAGCCTAGCTTCCAGCGGTGTGGCCAGGTCACTTGGTCAGCCCTTCAGAGGTGACCCTGCTCTAAGCTTAAATCAGGAGTGCTCACAAAAATCCCTGCTCTGACTGGCAGTGAGGATTTGTGTTTGAATCCTGCCTTCATGAGCCCCAGTTTCCTCATCTATAAGATGAGAGATTTGGAGAACCCTCAGGGCCCTTACAGCCCCAAATTGATATTCCTGGTGGGACATTGTGGGGCACAGACTCAATGGCTTTTGGAAGGCTCCTTTGAAATGGCTTTAGGTGAGGATAGTGATAATAAATCACTGCTATTGACATTCACATTGCACTTTGAATTTTTAGAGTATTTGACACAGCCTGTTTCATTTGATCCTCACAACAGTTGTGTGAGGTAAGTAATACCTACAGTGCTTGGCCATTTTATAGATGGTGAAACTGAGGCCCAGAGGCTATGCCAAGTAGTATATAGCGTAAGATTTACTGGACATTTGGCCAAGAAAAGTGTGCTCATATTACTTTTACTCTGTCCTTGGAGGCCATAATGGGTTCAATGTAAAATGCAGAGGGCTTCTTCTGAAATTGGCCTTCCCTCACCTTCCCCTCATGGTGTCCTTAGTCTAGTGGTTCTTTACAACCTTCTCGTTTGCTCCGAACCTCTCAAAATCTCAGACACTGTCTTGGGAAGAACGCTGGATTTGAGACAGAAGACCTGGCTTTGTAGCCCATCCCTGCTGCTTTCCTTCTTTGGGACTTGGAACTCGTCACTGTCTCCTCTGAGCCTCAAAATGAGACGATCTTGGAGGTCCCCTCTAGGTCATGATCGATGCAGAATGCATCACTTTCTCTTGGTCAGCTAACAGACATGAAATGTGCAGGGGCTCCTTCCCATTAGAGTGTGTTCCCTTCTTTGTACTTGTTAGCCCAGTGCCTGGTGATTGGAGACACAAAGTACACATCACGTACTTGCTAATATGTTGTCTTGGAATCAGTCTTTGCTTCATGTATATATATATATATCCTGGTTTCTGCAGAGCGAAAATCACGTCCTGAATTTCTTCACCACTTTAAACAAGTACATTCTCTTTGTTTTTGTCTTCCTGTTTGTCTCTCTGTCTCTCTCGTCTCCCTCTCTGTCTTTCTGTCTTGTCTCTTTCTCCCCTCACACCCCTTTTTTGCCCTCTGGTTCTCTCTCTTTCTCTCTCTCTCTCTCTCTCTCTCTCTCTCTCTCTCTCTCTCTCTCTCTCTCTCACACACACACACACACACACACACACACACACACACAATTGTGCTTTTGGTCAAAGGAATCTTTACCTTTTCTTTCTAGGAAGTTTTCTGGGTGTGTTTTTTGAATAACAAAGGAAGGAACTTCTTCTGTGACCATGGGCATGTTCCTTTAGCCTTTCTTGGTGGTCAGTTTCCTCATCGATAAAAGAAAAGGGTCAGATTTGAGATCAGTCATTGAGCAAACATTTATTAAAGGTCTCTAGAGTGCCAGGCACTGTACTGAGTGACCTCTAAGTTTCCTTCCAGTTCAGCTCTAACTGTGAGCCTTTGGGAACTGCTTAGGTGGACAGTCCTCCTTGCCTTCTTGGCACTTAGAAGAGGTGAGGTGCGACTTCAAGAGGCTTAGGTGGTAACAGGAGCGCAATATAGGATGGAAGGAATGAATAGCCTGTAGGGGAGAAAACAAACCTCAATTGAGAACAAAGACTGTATCTTTCCGTTTAATAATCATTGGAGACGTGACAGTAAAAATAATGTGTTTGAACATTTCAATTCCTAGGACTCGCTGATTCTTGAGAAGAGTCAAAACTGGAGCGCTCAGAAAATGGATCATATTCTGATTTGCTGTGTTTGTCTTGGAGATAACAGCGAGGATGCTGACGAAATAATCCAGTGCGACAACTGTGGCATTACCGTCCACGAAGGTGAGCTGTTCTTTCTTTTATTGCTCCAGCTTCCAAGGGGAGGATGGCAGCTCCTTTTGTTAGGGCTAGCCTAAAGGTTAGATTGTTTTCCCTTCTTATTCTTGGAGTTTGGATTTGTGTAATACATATTAAATCTATAACTTGGTTAACAACGTGGAGATAAATTTCCGACTTGAAAAGTGAGAAGGAATATGACCTATTGAAATCATTGGATTTTTAAATGCCATTTTTAATGGTGACTTCCAGCTTCCAAAATCAGCTAGTTGAGGAAAATCTCATCGAATACTTTATTTCTGTTCAGTCGTTTTTCAGCTGTACATGATCTCTCTGACCTCATTTGGGGTTTTCTTGGCAGAGATACGGAGGGCCTGGCCATTTCCTTCTCCAGCTCACTTTACAGATGAGGAACTTGAGGCAGGCAGGGTGTGTGACTTGCCCAGGGTCACATAGCTAGTAAGTATCTGAAGCTGGATTTGAACTCAGGTCTCCTTGACCACTCAGCTGCCCTGTTTAATTCTTAACCTAGTTCTGAAAGCATATGTCTCTCCTGTCATTTCAAGCTCATCACTTCTCTGACGGGAGACAAAGGGCATGTTTCATGTTCAGTCTTCTGGACTTCAGCCTCATAGGATTCTTTTGAGGGTCAGATGAGATAATGTGTGTAACGTTATGCAGATGTTCTGTCTCATCGTTAATATTACATATGGGGAGTGCTGTTATTATTCATGAAGCGTGGTGAAGCGTGTTGGAGAAAAGACCCAGGGGCAAGAAAAGAAAGGTTAAAGGCTAGACTCTCCAGAAAGCTCATCCTTAGGAGAATACTTTGAGAAAATCAGGAAGCACTGGGCTTGCCGAGCACTGCTGTCTGCTGGAAATGGGGATTAATTCAGTACCTGCCTCCCAGGGAGATCATGTCTGTGAAGCATTTAGTGCAGTACCTAGTGCACAGTAGGCGCTGTAGAAATATTAGCTACCATTATCATCGTCATCGTTATTTTTATTATTATTATTTTGAAAACTGGAGCTCTTTAGCCCAGAGAAGAGAAGATGTAAGGTGACAGTAGCTGTCTTCAAGCATATGAAACGCTGTAAGTTAGGAAGAGGGACTAGCCATGGTCTGGGGGAATTTACAGGACCAAACTAAGATCACTGGGGACACGCTGAAAAGATTTAGACTTGATGCAGTTTGATGGTTCCCAGGAGTTCATCGGGATACCTGGGGGAAGTCATGGGTTTTTCATCACTGGAGATATTTAAGGAAAAGGTGGATGTTTACCTTTTTTTGGGGAGTTAGGCAGTGGGGTTAAGTGACTTGCCCAGGGTCACACAGCTAGTAAGTGTTATGTGTCTGAGGCTGGATTTGAACTCAGGTCCTCCTGAATTTGGGGCCAGTGCTCTATCCACTGCGCTACCTAGTTGCCCCTGGATGTTTACTTTTTGATAGATAAGATAGATAAAATATTTGCTTACTATGGGCCAGTAACTATGCTAAGTACTGGGAATACATTTGTATGCCAAAAAAAGACAGTTCTTACCTTCAAAGAGTTTCTATTCTTTTTTCTTTTCTGTTTTTATATATTCATTTTTTTAATTTTAAGTTTCCAATTCTCGCCCTCTCTCCTGCCTCTCCTCTACCTATTGATTAGGCAAGCCACGTAATACTCATGATATGCATGAAGTCATATAAAATGTATTTCCTTATTAGTCACATTGTAAAGAAAAAAAACCAAGAAAAATAAAGAAAGTTAAAAAAGTCTGCTTCGGTCGTCATCAGTTGACTCTTTAGAGGTGGATAGCATTTTTCATTCTGTATTTTTTGGAATTGTTATAGATCATTGTCTTGATCACCTTCCTTCCAACATTTGTCATTTTCCTTTTCAGTCATGTTAGCCAATCTGATGGACGTGAAGTGGTACCTCAATGTTGTTTTATTGCATTTTTCTAATCAGTAGCGATTTAGAACATTTTTTCATGTGACTATTGATAGCTTTGATTTCTTCTGAAAACTGCCTGTTCATATTGTTTGATCCTTTATCAACTCGGGGATTGCCCTTTTATAAATTTGGCTCAGTTCCCTATATATTTCAGAAATGAGGCCTTTATCAGAGAAACTTGCTGTAAAATTTTTTACTCAGTTTCCTGCTTTCCTTCTAATTTTAGCTGCATTGGTTTTATTTGTGCAAAGAACTCTTTTAATTACAGTAATCAAAATTATCCATTTTATTTCCTGTGATCCTCTCTATCTCTTGTTTGCTCATAAACTCTTCATTCATCTACAGATCCTCATCCAAGGTATATTTTCCCATACTTTCCTAATTTACTTATGATATCACCTTTTATATCTAAATCATGTACTCATTTTGAACTTCTCTTGCTAGGAGATGTTGGTCTATGCCTAGGTTCCTCCAAACTTCCAAAATACTGGAGAACTTCCCCCCCAAAGTTTGTATCTTTGGATTTATTAAACACTAGATTACTATGCTGTTCCACAGATCCACCCCTCTATTTCTTAGACAGTATCAAATTCTTTTCATGATTACTGCTCTGTAATATAGTTTGAAATCTGGTACTGCTAGGTCACCTTCCTTCACAATTGTTTTTCATTGATTCCCTTTATATTCTTGACCTTTTGTTCTTCCAAATAAATTTTTTTATTATGTTTTCTAGCTCTATAAAATAATTCTTTGATAGTTCGATTGGTATGGCACTGAGTAAGTAAATTAATTTAAGTAGAATTGTCTTTTTTATTAAATTGACTCATCCTACCCATGAGCAATGGATATTTTTTCAATTGGTTAAATCTGTATTTGTGTGAAAAATATTTTGTAATTGTGTTCCTATGGTTCCTGAGTGTGTCTTTACATGTAGACTCCCAAGTATTTTTTTGCTGTCTATAGTTATTTTAAAAGGAATTTCCTTATCTCTTCCTGCTGAGTTTTGTTGGTAATACATAGAAATGTCAATGATTTGTATGGGCTTATTTTATATCCTGTGACTTTGCTGAAGTTGTTAATTGTTTTAACTAAATTTTTAGTTGATTCTCTAGACTTTAAGTATGCCATCATATCTGCAAAGAGTGATTGTTTTGTTTTTTCGTTGTCTGTTTTTATTCCTTCAATTTATTTTCTTGTCTTATTGCTATAGCTGGCATTTCTAGAACAATATTGAGTAATAGTGGTAATAATAGACATTCTTGCTTCACCTCTGATCTTACTAGGAAGGCTTCTAGTTTATTCCCATTACAGAAATGTTTGATCTTTTCTTTAGATTAGGTAGTACTTATTATTTTACGAAAGACTCCATTTTTTCCTATGCTTTCTAGTGTTTTTTAATAGGAATGGGTATTGTCTTTTGTCAGAAGCTTTTTCTGCAGCAGTTGTTATAATCACATGATTTTTGTTGTTTTTTTTTAAATTAATTTATTTTGAATTATCAACAATCACTTCCATAAACTTTTGAGTTTTAAATTTTTCTCCCCCTCCCTCACCACTTCCCTCTCCAAGATGGTGTACAATCTGATATAGGCTATACATATACATTCCTATTAAACATATTTTCACATTAGTCATGTTGTAAGGAAGAATTAGAACCAATAGGAGGAACCCCAAGAAAGAACCACAAGAAAACAAAACAGAAGAAAAAATAGCAAATAATATGCTTCAATCTGCATTCAAACTTTATTGTTCTTTCTTTGAATGTGGGTAGCATTTTCCATCATGAGAGCTTTGTAGAGGTCTTAGATCCTTGCATTGCTGAGAAGGGCTCAGTCTATCAATGTTTGTCATCGCACAGCGTGGCTGTTACTGTGTACGATGTTCTCCTGGTTCTGCTCACTTCACCCAGCATCATTTTGTTAACGGTATGGTCTGTTATGCCAATGGTTTTCGTAATGTGAACCAACCCTGCTTTCCTGGTGTAAATTCCACCTGGTTGTAGTGTGAAATCTTTTGATGTATTGTTGTAATCACCTTGCTAGTATTTATTTAGAATTTTTGCATCAGTGTTCATCAAGGAAATTGGTCTATGGTTTGCTTTCTCTGTAGTAGTTAAGAACCAGGAGACAGGGAAAGAGAAGATAGGAGAAAGAACAGGTAAGTGTTTCAGTTTAATAGCTAACTTAACTTAATTTAACCCGATACTTAACTCTTCTTTCTCTCTGTCTCCTGGTTCTTAACTACAGGCATTTTTAGTTCTCTTTCCTCCTAGAAAACCTTCATTTGCTCCTACTGCCATATAATTTTCCTTCCTCTCATAGCCAGACTCCTAGAGAAGTCAGAGTTTCCTATTTTTCCCTTCTTTTCTTTTCTTCCTCCTCTTCCTTTCCCACTTCCTTCTCAGCTTTTCATCGGAGCTTGTCACTTTGCCACATAACTGAATGGTGACCACTTAATTGCTAAGCCTGATAACCTTTACTTTGCCTGAATTCTTTTTGCCTTTTCTAGGGTTTGACACAAGTGATTATTTCCATCTCTTAGGTGGTCTCTCTTCCTTGGGTTTTCAAGGAGCTGCTTTCTTCTCGTTAGCCTCCTATCTTTGTGACCCTGTTTGTCTCCCAGGGCTTGGTCCCAAGCTCTTTTCTCTTGCTGCATTTTCTTTCTCTGAACTCATAAGCCTTCACTGATAAATAGTTATTTCTATGCAGATGACTCCCATGTTTATGGATAGAGCTGAATTTCATTCTGGATCATAAACTGCCTTTTTGATATCTTGCACTAACGTCCAAAGTCTTCTCATGGTCAACATGTCTAAAACGGATCTCATGATCTTTCCCCCCAGACCTGCCCCTGGCATATACTTCTGTATTTCTTTTGAGGAGGCCATCATCTTTGCAGGCACCTAGAGTTAGAACGTCCCAGTCATCCTCAGCTCTTTCCTTCGCCTTTTCACCCTTGTTCAGTTAGTTGCCATGTTGAGTAGAGGCTCCATCCCCAGCATCGCTCACATTCATCCCCTTCTCTGCCCTCACTGCCGCCCACTCCATTCAGGCCTTCACCATCTCTTGCCTGGTGACTGCAGCAGCCTCCTAAGTGGACTTCTTTGTGGTCTCTCTCTTTCCAAAGCATTTTCCGAGTGGCTGTTGGATGGTACCATTTCCCTGGTCCCTTTTGCCTTTAATTTAGAACACACAGTCTTTAAGTGGGCGTTTAAAGTCCTTCACAGTGTGGCCTTCACCTAGCTTTTCAGACTTAAGTACCCTTTCACTTGTCATCCATTCCAGCCAATTCCTGCTTTTGCACAGGTTTTCTCCGGAGCTTCTTTTAAGACTGAATTCGTGTGTGAAGCCGTTTCTGATCTCCCACATGGTTACTCCCACATTGGCCCCTCCTGCTTCCTTGTGATGGTAGAATGGAGGTGTCTTGACAGTAGGAGCTGTTTAATTTTGTCTTCATGTGCCATCGTCTGGCAGAGTGCCTCGTGTGTCATTTGACTAGACCTTAGTTTTCTCTTTGTTCCTAAGGTCCCTTCTGTAGTGATAAACTTGGACACTGACAGGTGCTCTTGACTGGCTTGTCTTTTGCCCGGGGGTGGGGGGTGGGGTGGAGCAGAGGCCTTTGTTTGGGCTCTGTGAACTTAGCATTTAAAAGTATTTTGATAATCGATTTCCACAGTAATCCTATGTATTTTTTTTTGCATTTAAGAACATTATTTTGGGGAGAGGTCTATAGACTTCTCCATGGCCCACAAAAGGCTGTGAGAACCTGTGGCTTAGAAGCAGTGTGCTTTTGGAAACACGTTAAGAGGTTAGGGATTATGGGGGTGGTGGCAGAAAGCAGAAGGCGACGTGTGGGCAACCAGACTGCATCTTTAGCAGTGCTGGGTTATTAATATATCTATTTTTACATCACCTTCATTTCCAATAGATACACCTCTTCCCTTCCTTCCCTTACTTAGGGAGCCAGACGTGGTAACAAAGAAAAAAAGTAAAAATAAAAGAAGAAAAAAAAATTTCAGCAAAATTAACCAGCACGTAGACCTCACCTTGTTGCCCTCCTCTTCCTTCAAAGCCGGTTGGATGTGCATGTTTTTTCATCCCTTTCTGAGGCCAGGTTTGGTCTTTATCATTGTATGGGTTCAGTTTATTTCTTCTCTTTTGGGCATGGTTCCTGTGGATGTTTTTACATCGGTTCTCTGTTTCTTCCTGCTTCTGTCTACATCCTCCCGTGCTTCGGAATTTCTCATTCCTCATTTCTGGCTGTGCAGTAATCCTCTCCTCTTACATTCTGTCCCATGGCCCAGTGGGCATCTGCTTTGTTTCCAGTTCTCTACTCTTCCTTCTCTCTGCCCCCTGGGAAGCTCTTATGGGCCCATGTTGGTGCACATGAGGCCTGAAAAAGGCTGCACATCTTTTCAGTGCAAAAGAGGCTTAGGTTATTTGATGTGGTTCATGAAAAACAAATCACAGGCTTTCCTGAGCCCTTGCTGGTCTGGAGAACCATCTGCAGGAGCACTTGCTGCTCTTCCTACGTGGGCTCTGTTGTCACTGGACGTGGGTCTGGGGGCAGGCTGTTTTGTTTTGTGTGTGTTCTGCTTTTCAGATAGTTTTGTTGCATTTAAAGACTTTTTATTAATGACAGTTTTTGACCTTGACTGAACTGTACTGTCTTTATGGTCTTTTTAAAGAAAAAAAATGACAAAATCTTGGTTAAATAGAATTGAGATGGATCACCCATGAAGAACGTGGATGCAGCGTCCGACAAATTTTTATCTAATGATCGTCTTGTTTGGCTGTAGGGTAGCCATGGAAGCGGTCTTCTGTTCCCGGAGTCTTCTGCCTTCCTCTTTTGACTCGACATGCTACTTTTTGTTCGTCTGTATGCCAGCTTCTCTGAGTTCTTGTTTCTTTTTGTACCCTCTCATTGAAATGCTGCTTGAGCTGAGTTCTCCTTTTTTTGTCCCACTTTTTCACTTGGTGACCTCATCAGCTCTGAGGTGTAATTAATTAGCTCGATGAAGATGCTCCCCAGATTTATATAGCCAGTTCTGATCTCTGTGATGAGCCAAATTTCCCTATCACCAGTTACCTGTTGGACATTTCAACAGGATCTCCTAGAAGCTCAGTGTGTTTAAAACTGGACTCATTTCTCTTTCTTTACAAATCCCCTTGTCTTCTGAACTTCTTATTTCTGTGGAGGGTACCACCGTCCTTCCAGTCACCTGAGATGGCAACCTTGTTGGCATCCTCAGTTCCTGTCTCTCATATCTAATGAGTCGCCCCAGCTCAACGTTTCTACTTTCGCATTCATTGCTGTGGAGCAAGAACCCATTCCACCCTCACCACTACTATCGTTGTTCAGGTCCTTAGACTTTCCCCTTAATTATTGTAGTAGCTTTCTCATTCTTCTCCCTGCTTAAAGCATGTACCTCCTCCTATCCATCCTACATACAACCTCCAAAATGATCTCCCTTTTGAAAAAAAGAATTCTTTTATTCAGTTAACAAAAAATTTATTTTCTCTTCCACCTCCTCCCACCAATTTAAAGAAAAGGAAAGGAAAGGAGAAACAAAACCAAACCCCTGTAACATGTATGTTGACAAGTGAAACAAACTGGCATCATGGCACAGAGATGAGTCCATTACTTTCTCTGTCAGGAAGTGGGCAGCATACTTCTATCTCTCTTCTGCTGCTGTGGTGGTGTGTGCTTTTGATCAGAGTTCTTCAGACTGTCTATGTTGTTCTTTACAAAAACAGTGAAGTGGTCACTCATTATTTTTATTGGATAGCTTTTCTCCTAGGCCTTGCTTCACTTTGCATCAGTTCATATACATCTTCCGGGTTTCTCTGAAATTGTCCCCCTTATCATTTCTTTTTCTTTTTCTTTTTTTTTTTTCTGATTACCCCCTTTCCCAATCTGTCCTCCCCTCTATCATCTCCCTACTCTCTTGTCCCCTTCCCCTCCTATTTTCCTGTAGGGTAAGACAGATTTCCATACCCAATTGAGTGTGTATATTATACCTCCTTAAGTCAAATCCTATCAGAACAAGATTCACTCATTCCCTCTCACCTTCCTTCGGTTTCCCTCCACTGTAAGAGCCTTTTCTTTTCTGTTTTTTTTTTTTTTTTTGTGTGAGATAATTTACCCTGTTCTACCTTTCCCTTTCTCCTTCTCCTAGTACAATCCTCTCTCATCCCTTAATTTTATTCTCCAGATATGACCCTTTCATCTTCAACTCACCCTGTGCCCTTTATCTATCTATCTATCTATATATATATATATATATATACACACATACATATAATTTTTTCCCTCCAACTACCTTAATACTGACAAAGGTCTCATGAGTTACAAATATCATCTTTCCATGCAGGAATGTAAACAGTTCAACCTTAATAAGTCTCTTATGATTTCTCTTTCCTGATTACCTCTTCATTTTCCACTTGAGTCTTGTCTTGGAAAGTCAAATTTTTTTTTTTTGAAAGTCAAATTTTCTGTTCAGCTCTGGTCTTTTCATCAAGAATGCTTGAAAGTCCTCTATTTCACTGAATTACCATTTTTTTCCCCTGAAGAATTATACTCAGTTTTGCTGGGTAGGTGATTCTTGGTTGTAATCCTATCTCCTTTGCCCTGTGGAATATTATATTCCATGCCCTGTGGTCCCTTAATGTAGAAGCAGCTAAATCTTGTGTTATCCTGATTGTGTTTCCACAATACTTGAATTGTTTCTTTCTGGCTGCTTGTAATATTTTCTCCTTGAACTGGGAATTCTGGAATTTGGCTACAGTATTCCTAGGAGTTTTCCTTTGGGAATCTCTTTCAGGAGGAGGTCGGTGGATTCTTTCAGTTTCTATTTTGCCCTCTGGTTCTAAAATATCAGGGCAGTTTTCCTTGATCATTTCTTGAAAGATGATATCTAGGCTCTTTTTTTGATCATGGCTTTCAGATAGTCCAATAATTTTTAAATTCTCTCTCCTGGATCTATTTTCCAGGTCAGTTGTTTTTCCAATGAAATATTTCACATTGTTTTCTAATTTTTCATTCTTTTGGATTTGTTTTACAGTGTCTTGATCTCTCATAAAGTCACTAGCTTCCAGTTGCTCTATTCTGATTTTTAAGGAAGTATTTTCTTCAGTAATCTTTTGGACTTCCTTTTCCATTTGGCCAATTCTGCTTTGGAAGGCATTCTTCTCTTCATTGACTTTTTGGACCTCTTTTGCCATTTGTGTCAGGCTATTTTTTAAGGTGTTATTTTCTTCAGTATTTTTTTGGGTCTCCTTTAGCAAGCTGTGGACTTGTTTTTCATGATTTTCTTGCATCACTCTCATTTCTCTTCTCAGTTTTTCCTCCACTTCTCTTACTTGCTTCTCAAAATCCCTTTTGAGCTCTTCCAAGGCCTGGGACTGATTCATATTTTTCTTGTAAGTTTTGGATGTAGGAGCTTTGACTTTGTTTTCTTCTTCTGGTTGTATGTTTTGATCTTCTTTGTCATCAAAGTAAGATAATATAGTCTGACTCTTTTTGCGCTGCTTGCTCATGATCCCAACCAATTACTTGAGTTTTAAACTCTTTGTTAAGGTAAGAGGCTATTTCCAAAGTGGAGGATGTACTGTCCCAAGCTTTGGGGGTTTGTCCAGCTGTTTTCAGAGCTACTTCTAGGGACCTGAAAAGTGTCAGTTCTTCCCAGATGCTATGATAAGGGGCGAGCAGTTTCCTCTCTACCACCACAACAAGCTCCACCACGCCAGAGTTCCTCCTAGCCCCAGGACCGCCCCTCAGAACTGTGACCCAGATCCAAGCACCGGTAAAGCGAGAGATTCCTGCCTCAGCCCTAGCATAGAGATCCTTGCAATCCCCCTCTGATCAGCCCCTCGATTCCCCCTCAGTCTGTGGGCAGAAAGCTCAGGAAAAAGCCGCTTCCCTTGGGGTGGCTGAGGTCTAGCTTCTTCTCTCACCGCAGTAACAGACTTTTCCCACTGACCTTCTAAGTTGTCTTCAGCATTCATGGGTTGAGAAGTCTGGAAATCGCCACAGCTGCCCGTGATTCAGTCCTCTGAGGCCTGCTCCAGGGTGGCTGCGGCCTGCGTGCCCACGCTGAACTGTGCTCCTCTCCCTGCCCGGCGCGTTACATCTTTCTGATCAGCCATCCAGGTTGTCTCAGGCTGGAAATTTGTTTTACTCTGTTTTTTTGTGGGTTCTGCTGCTTTAGAATTTGTTCAGAGCCATTTTTTGTAGGTATTTGGAGGGGTTTGGGGGAGAGCTCTAGCCAGTCACTGCTCTCTCTCCATCTTGGCTCCGCCTCCTCCTTCCCCCCTGGTCATTTCTTAACAACGCAGTAGTCTTCCATGATATTCAGATTCCATCTTTTGTAGAGCCATCTCTCTGTGGATCCCTAGTTCTTCATACTTTACAGTTCTTGGCTACTCCAATTTTGTCCTTATTGGTCATTTTTCTCCTTCTGTAATCTCTTTGGAGTATAGGCATTTCTTGGTCAGGGTAATAACTTTTAGGGCAGAGTTCCAGCTTTTCTAGAATGGCTGGGCCAGTAGTTCACAGCTCTACCCATAAGGCATTCATGTCCCTGTAACTTTTGCAGCATTGGTCATTTCCCTTTTTTGGTAATCTGATGAATCACAGTGGTATGCCTAAATCCCAGATCTGGCTCTCTGCCCCTCTCTGTCTGTCTGTCTCTCTCTCTCTCTGTCTCTCTCTTTCTCTCTCTCTCTCTCTCTCTCTCTCTCTCACACACACACACACACACACACACACACAGACACACACACACACACACACAGACACACACACACACACAAAACTTGGTTACCTCATGATTTCCTGCTACCTCTAGGATCAGATACAAACTCTTCTGTTTGGCATTTAATGCTCCTTATATTGCAGCCCCTTGCTGCCTCTCCATCTTTATCACGCATTCCTCTTTTTCATGGACTTTTGGATGCACATGTGCTGTTCTTGCTGTTTGCTTGCACGTGTCTCTGTGCCGTGGCAGTGGGGGCTTCCCCACATCCCTGGCAGGCACTCTTGGGGTAGCTTTGTGGTTATCTGCAGGTCTCAGCCCAGAGGCTGCCTTCTGCCAGAGGCCTTTTCTTGTCCCCCAAGGTGTTGGTGTCTTCCCTTCCAAGCTTACTTTGTATCTATTTTATTTTTATGTGTGTTTGTGTGTATGTGTATGTCTTGCGTGTATGGATCTTGTCGCTCCTGTAGAATAGGCCTATTTTATATTTGTCTTTGTAGCCTTCATCTCTTTTTCTTTTTTGTAGGCAGTTGGGGTTAAGTGACTTGCTCACTCAGCCTTGCTGCTCATAGCCTTAGTTTCTTTTTAAAGAGATTATTGTTCAGTAGAAAACATATTTATTCACTGTCTTCTTTAAGGTCAGAGCACAATTTTACACCTTTAGTGGGTGAGAGTAAATTTCTCTAGAACTCAGTCCCTGCCCTCATGGAGCTTAGACACTAAGAGGATGCGGTGACACACGTACAGAGAGCTGTGATACCAGCCAGTGTGGTGATGAATGAGGAAGACACGGGCGTTCATTCGTGGCAGAATACCTGGCGCAGGCACAAGTGCTTAGCGACTATGGGTCTAGGGATTATGTGTCGGTGGAAAATAGAGTTTTGAAAATGAATGAAAATTCCTTCCTGAGCATCCTGCTGAAACCCCTACTAGTTCAGAGTTGTTTTGTGATCCTTTACACTATGGGGAAGTAATGTGGCTTTTTGTATGTTCAAGTTCTTACCTGAAAAATAGAGCCGGCAGCTCCCTCTTATTTTTTTTTCTTCTTTTTAGGCAGTTGGGGTTAAGTGACTTGCCCAGGGTCACACAGCTAGTAAGTGTCAAGTGTTTGGTCCGAGGCTGGATTTGAACTCAGGTCCTCCTGACTTCAGGTCCAGTGCTCTATCCACTGCGCCACCTAGCAGCCCCTGCACCACCTAGCAGCCCTGTGCCACCTAGCTGCCCCCAGCTCCCTCTTATTATGCTTATTTTTTAGTAGACTTCAAATTCGAGTACTAACAACTATTCATAGGATTCTTGTGGGTTTATGCATTTCCTAATGGCAGGATATATGTGTTGTATTTGGGGAGTATATGTACATATATATTGTTTTTACATAAGCTGGTTAGATGTGGTTTTATTTTCTTCTTAAATACAGCTTATCAAATTTGGATTGATAGGAATTGTTTTATGGCTGGGAATCTGTTTTCCTGACTGCTTGAATGTGACTATTGTGCCAATGGGACTTAGTTGACTGAAAATATTGATTATTGTGAATTAAAGCATAACATCTGCAGCATTTTGATAATCCTTTTGAGCATTCATTCTATGATTTAAGCATTAAGGCTTTGTTCTGAGTGTTGCCACGCTAGACTTGAATAGCCTCACCACTTTTGCCCCAAGGAGACTTTGGGGGCAAATTCTTCTTTTTTTTGGGAGTTCCTTCCTATTTTGACAAATGTTTTCCGTCTTCAGAATTCTATTTTAGCTTCATCTTTTCTTTAGTCATTCTGTTCATGCTAATGCAGATGTTCTTAACCTGGAATCTGTGAATTTGTTTTAAGAGCTATTTGATAATTATATTTCCATATCATTGGTATCCTTTAAAATTCTATGTATTTTATTTTATTCATCTTGAAAAACACTGTTCTTGAAAAGAGGAAAGTCGAAAGAATCAGGGTATGGAAAATTTGATTGAGAACTGAAACTGTTCTCTCCAAAGTTACCAGTGATCTCCTGATTTCAAAATCGAATGGCCTTTTCCCAGTCTTCTTCCTTGACCCATCTGTGACCCTCATCTCCTGGATATTCTCTTTCCTCTAGGTTTCATTTCCCCCCGCCCCGGTTCTCATTCCACCTGTCTGACCTCTCCTCAGGCTCCTTTACTGAGCCTTCATCAGCGTGATTCCCGCTCAGCATGGGGGGCCCATGGGCTCTTCCCTTCTGCCTCTGGACTGTTTTCTGTGCTGATCTCCTTAGGTCCCATGGGTTCAAGCATCATCTCTGTGCTGACTTCCAGGCTAACTTGTGCAGCTCCTATTGGAATTCCAGGACTAAAAGCCTCCTTGCCTTGCTCCTAAGCCTCCCCTCTTACTAGCTTCTTTATTGAGGTGAAGGGCGCCCCTGCCCTGCCATTCGCCCTGGCTTGCAGCCTGGGCGTCGTCCTCACTTCCTCCGTCTCACTCCTTCCCTCCACATTGCCGACATTTCTCATCTATACCCCTTTTCCCCACTCACACAGCTGCTCCCCTAACAGAGGCCCTCATCAGGGCCGGCCTGGACTGTTGCTGCCATTCCAGTCTGTCTGCCCTTCATCAGAATGACCTTTCCCAAAGTGTGGACCTTATCACATCATCCCCTTCTCAAGAGTGTCCCTCCAGGACCTCCTGTAAAGCCCAGCCCTTCACCGCCTGGCCCCTCTCTGCCTCCCCCACCACGTGCTGTGGGATCCAGTGACTCCGGCCTTCTTGTCATTCCTTCAGCAAGAAGCTCATGCCTCCAGGCAGTTTCTCTGGCTGTTCCCCACTCCTGAAGTGCTGTCCTCGTCTCTTTTGACTGTTTGGTTCCCTTCAAGTTTCAAGTCAGGCCTCACCTGCATCTCCTTCAGTTGCCGGGGTCTCCCCTCTGACATTTCACCCAGTTTTCTTTTGTTTGGTGGAATGCACAGTCCTGGGGGGCAGACACAGTCTTGCCTTTGTCTATGTCTTCCACAGAGTGAGAGCTCAGTACTTTGAGAACTCTGGCTCTGAGGGCACCTTTGGATGCTCTCATATTGACCATGCGTGGCTGGTACATTGGAATTGCCCAACATGCAGTGACGCATCCCGCTCCGACTAGACCGTTGGGTCTGCAGCGCGGGCCACACATAACCGCCTGGCATGGGCTAGTTCTTTTCCAGCTTCATCTTGGCCTCCTCTCTGCTCCTGACCAGGTCAGAGGGTCAGAGAAAAGTGTTTGTCTCTTCATAGATCCCTGCATCATAGAGTCACGCTCATCATTGCAAGCGATTGGCAACTTTGTTCAGAATATTTCTTTTTGGTTGGCTATAGTGTAGGCAGAATAGTCTGAGTGAATTTACGTTATGTATAATGAGCAGCAGCTCGAAATCTCGCAGTGAGTACGTCGTGCTTCAAGTTTCTCCTCTCAGAAGAATAATCGCTAGCATTTAGATAGCGTGGTAAGGTTTGCAAAGTGCTTTACGTGTCTTCTTTCTTATGAAGTAGGTGCTTTTATTATCCCCATTTTGCAGATGAGGAAACTGAGGCAGGCAAGCAGCTCAGTAACTCGTCCAGGGTCATTCAGCTAGCAAGTTTCTGAAGCCAGATTCCAGCTTGGGTCTTCCTGACTCCAGGTCCAGCAGTCTCCATTGTACCACACCATGACTCCCATGGACTCTGTGGCACTGGGCAGGTCACGGCACTTCTTGGTGCCCGTGGCCTTTTGCTCTAAGACTATGGTGCCCAGGCAGGTTGTCTGTATAGATTGGCAGAGGGGTTTCCCATTGATGAAATCCCAGATGTGGCAGGCCAGGCATTCGCCTGTGATTCCCAGCAGGCTCCTGGGCCATGTGTGCTCCCCCTCTCCTCCAGGCTACAGCCTCCTGCCTGTGTCTTCTCTCTGACGGCTGCCCGCAGATGCTCCCTTCAGGTCCTGGCCTCGTGGTCCGAGTTTGTTGCCAGCTCCCTTCTTCCCTAGGAGGGCCTCCCAGATTGAGGATTGAGGTTGGGGGTGCTGATGGGTTGGTGTGTGCCCTCCCTGCCTTGGCAGCGTGAAGAGGTGAAGGAGCATCATTGTCGGCTCCCGGCCGTGCTTTTTGGGAGCGGTGGGTTTGTGAAAGTGTTTCCCAGAGGTCGAGGTTGGCCATCGAACTAAGCTGGTGGCCTCCTGAACCTGGGGACTGCTCGTCCTCCTGAGCCCCAGGCCCGTTGACCTCATCCTCGGAGCCGCCAGCCAGCTCTTTGGGGGAGGGGGGCTGCCAAGAGGAGCCCCTTTGAAGTGGTTCGTCTTGTGAGTTACCTTGTTTCTCACGTTCCTTGGTTCTAGGCTGCTACGGTGTGGATGGAGAGAGTGACTCCATCATGAGCTCGGCTTCTGAAAACTCCACGGAGCCGTGGTTCTGCGATGCCTGTAAGTGTGGGGTGTCGCCCAGCTGCGAGCTGTGTCCGAACCAGGACGGGATCTTCAAGGAGACGGATGCCGGCAGGTCAGTCGGGGGGCTCTGGCCCCTCCCCCACCTACCCTGGGTCCCTGGGGTGGTTTGCATCCTGGCTGGCTTGGACATGCAGTCGGTCCTCTTTCTGCCGTCGATCTGAGAGTGCTGGCCCAGAGCTGACATTGACCGGGAGCACTCGCGTACGGGGCGTCCGGTGTTCCCGGGGCCGGGAGCCTTCTCAGGCCGCAGATCCTGCCCTTCCCTCAGGAGCATTTTTAGCTTAGCAGCCATTTTCCTCACCCTTTCTCAGATAACCAGATTGTAGACACTGCTATGTCTTGCGGTGCCTTTGGTCTAGCCAGGCCAGGACTGATTGGACCTTGGGCCACAGCTGCGTCCATTCCCTCAGGGTGTCTGTCTTCCACAGCTCAGCTGTAGCTCAGCCGGCTCTGTGTCCTGAGTAAATAACGTAAGTCCTGAGAAAACAGAGGAAGCAGGAGCTGCCTGGGAGACTGTGCCTTGTCATTTACCCATTTCTCGTTTGTGCTCGTGCTGTGAGGCCCAAGACGTGCTGAAGGCCCAGAATGAAAGCCTGGCCTTCCGAACTCTCCAGGCCCTTTCCGTGATTGTGTCTCCTTTTGGAGAGTTGTTGTGCTGCATTTGCCCATGCTGGCAGTTAGTCTGCAAGCATTTTATTTTACTTTTATTTATTTATTTTTTTGGTGAGGTAGTTGGGGTTAAGTGACTTGCCCAGAGTCACACAGCTAAGTGAATGTTTATGTGTCTGAGGCCGACTTTGAACTCAGGTCCTCCTGACTCCAGAGCCAGTGCTCCATCCACTGCGCCACGTAGCTGCCCCAGCAAGCATTTTATTCAGTGTTGACTCTGTTCTGGGCAACCCCACCTGTGATCTTTGCCCACAAAGAGCTCCTCTTATGAGGGATGAGATGGGGGGGCAGGGAACATGAGGCAAACAAGCTGTGTGCAGGGTAGAAGGGCGATAATCTGTAGAGGAGGGGCCCTAGCCTTCAGGGGACTTTCTCAGAAGGTGAGACATGAAGCCAGGAGGCAGAGATGAGGAGGGAGCATATTCCGGGGAGGGCAGCCAGAGTAAATGCCTGGGATGGAGAGATGGCGTGTTGTGTGTGAAAGCTGGGGCCCCTGGCCTGAAGAAGCCGGGCCAGGGTGTGAGGTGTGGGAGCCAGGGAGGGGAGGAAGGGACAGGAGATGAAGGGCTTTGACGGCCAACAGAGTGTTTTGTCTTTGCTACTGAAGGGATAGGGGGCCATGGGAGGTTATTGAGGAGGGGGGTGGTCAGATCCCCCACTTTAGGAAGATCACTTTGGTGACTGAATGGAAGCTGGGCTGGAGCAGGGGAGACTTGAGGCAGGCAGACCCCCCCCCCCAGCAGTTACTGCCATAGTCCAGGTGGGAGGTGAGGATTATCTGCACCAGGGTGGGGGCAGGGGCAAAGGAGAGAAGGGGGAAAATCCAAGGGCTCTTGAAGATTGCGTCAAAAGATTCTGCAGAGGGGCAGCTAGGGGGCACAGTGATTAGAGCACCAGCCCTGGAGTCATGAGGACCTGAGTTCAAATTCGGCCTCACACACTTGACGCGCACTGGCCGTGTGACTCAGGGCAAGTCACTTAGCCCCACTGCTTAGCCCAAAAAACAAAAAAAGATTCTTCAGTAATCACTGGTTATTATGGCTCTCAAAATTTCCTGCCCTTGCGAACTCTGAAGCCCAAGACACTTAGCATCATAGCTTGAAATAGTGGATCAGGGACCAGCTAGGTGGGTAAGATCTGCCCTCCCAAAGTCTCCCGGCCTATGAGGGTTGCTGCCATCCCTCCTTCTGCCTCTGACTCACTGCTGCTCCTCCTCTGCGGCTGGGCCCCTGCTCGCCCACTGGGGGAAGCATTCACCTTCGTGGATGGCCCTCCACCCTCCGGATGGGCCGTGCCTCTAGTTTGCCCTGGGGCTTTCCTCACTAGTCCTGGCCCTGTAAGGGCTGTGTGGCTCTGTGAGAACATGTGCTCCTGGCAGCTAGGGATGAGGCTGCTGTTTTCTGTGCTTATCACAGCCCCTGGCATAGAAAGGTGCTTAATCAATGCTTTCTCCTGCAGTCAGTCATGTGAAAAACAGTTTTTATTGTCTAGACTGACTAGATTTCCTTCCCTTCTTTTACATTCCTGATGGGACCATGAATAGTTCCAGAAAATTATTGGATTGAATGGAAGAGAAGCACTGTTCTGTGTGTCTCATTGAACATGAGTTCAGTTACAGAGCTCAGAGCTGTAATCCAGGATTTCTCTTTGCTGCCACTGCATCGCGCTCCGTAGATCGTGGTGATTGCGCAGCAGCTTGGGGCGCTGGCAGGTGGCTGCCTGGGGGCACCGGGCAGTGTCATCTCCTCGTCTTTCATCAGTGTTCTGTAGCAGGGGAGTCAGAGGGGACCTCAGTGGCTTGACTTTTCTTAGCACAGTGCCTGGCACAGAGTAGGAGCCTCATAAATGCTTATTGACTGATGGACAGACGGTAATCAGATTTAAACTATCCTATTTCCTGTTGAAATATAATGCTGATTTCTTCCTTGGAACCTTGTTTGGGCTCCAGTTGTATGAAAATGCATATGAATTTTAAAATAAATCCCTTTGCTGAATGAGCTCCTTGCTAGAATGTAAATTCTGTCCCCTCTTTTTTTTTTGTTTTATATGATTTTTTTCCTGTTCTTTTTCTTAATCAACATCTGTCATCATAGCTCAAAGCAAAAAGGATGGTAGAGTAACACGGAGGATTATTCTTCTTTGATTACCCAATTTGTCTCAGTTACAAGGTTCTAGAGCCCGTCTGGCTTAGCAGACGCACAGGCAAACATCGCGGTGTGCTAGTAACAAGAACTGATGTCCCCTCTCCTGGGACCTTCCCTGCCTGGGGCGGGTTCTTTAATCGAGATCCCAGTGCTTGTGTGCCCAGCCATTGCAGTGGCAGCTTTGGGCTGTCGGACTTGTGTGACGTGGACGCCGACATTTTAGGAAGGTCAGGAGGAAGCGGGCAGTCAGTGGTCAGGCTGATGCTAGATAAGCTCCAGCAGCGTGGCTACTGCTGTTGCTGCCGTGGCCTTTAATACTGTAGGACGAAACAGGCCAATTAAATGGAGAAGCAGCTGCTTGTTGGAGATGTTTGTCTCTAAATTGAACTCGACGGGATGCATTTGGGAGGTTGTATTAGAGCAGCTATCCAGAAATCTCAAAAATAGAACCTTGGATTTTCCCAAGAAAAGATAATTGTAAAGATGATGACTGTTTTCCTCAGTTGCCCCTTTAAAATGATTTTTGATCGGATTCCTTTCGAGCCCAGCATATGGCCCAGAAGGCCCCCCTGTAGAATTTCTGACATCTTTGCCAGGGCCACGGTATTTTTTGTTAATGCGGTCACAAGGCTGAAGACGAGGGCACACGATCAGTATGTTTAGCTTTCATCGTTGGTGATCCTGAGAATGTCTTCTGGATTGAATGAGATTGAAGGGTGTAGTCATCCAAAAGTTAACTTAGCAACAATTTCCACACCTGCCTTTTCAGTGCTCCGATTAATTCACAAGCACTGGAGTGTGCTGTCATCCAGATTAAGTTCTCTGCTCTGAACCAGTGAGCAACCCTCCAGGGCCGAGAGTTGGGTCAGAAGCTGGCATGCTGAGCCTGTCTTTGCTTTCCCACAAACCATCCCGAGAGACCCTTTCGATGCCTGCTCGGAAGGAGTCCCTCCATTCTGGTCTGGCCTGGGCCTGGGCGTGGCCTCTACACATCCTGCTTGGCCCCCCCCCCCCATTTCTTTCCCCTTCTCATGCCTGAGCCTTCACTGTCTATGATCTCTATACCAGCCAGGCACTCTGTGAGGTGCACAAGCAAGGCTCCATTGGGTCTACCTTGGGTCTTCCCGTTGCCCTTTGGGTTGGGGTCCTGTTGAGGGGGACAGTGCAGGGGATTGGTGATTGGAGTCTCACGGTTTGCCTCCTCACGGCCTCATTGTTTTGTGCTGTTGGGCAGACAAGTTCATGATGCTGCTCTACAGTGTCCAGAATGTTCATGCACGGTCTCTTCGTCTTGTAGAGTCCTGGCCTTCTTACTTCCGTTTCTACCACTTGATTGATGATTGTGGTGGGGGTTCTGAAAGCTTTACATTCCTCACAGTGGCCAGACTTGGCTTCCGAAAGACCTCAATTCAAATCCTCCTGGGGGCATGTAGGAATTGTACCTCTGGCAGGGTCTGTAGGTCTTGCTTGCTGCCTAGGCTGTGGATTGGCTTTGATCTGCCTTGGAGGATAGCATTCCCACGGGGAGAATCCTTGCTGTATTGCCTGGGTCATCTCATTTGGTCTTCACAACAGCCATGAGGAGTATTGCTGTCCGGATAAGGACGCTGGGGCTAAGAGAGGACTTGCTTGTGGTCATGGCCCCGAGATGTCAGAGATGGAATTGGAATCCCCGGTCCCCCTCCTGCCTCTGGACATGGGCCGTTCCTCGTTCTGGTGGTGCCGCTGCATGGGCACTGTTGCGGTCTAGGCAGTGGGTTATTCATCCCCTGGGTTCTGGATTGCGCACTGACGGATTTTGCTGAGGCAGCTTTGTCATGTTCTGGGTGCCTGCAGTTTACACACGGTCATCAAGGAAGAGGAGTGTTTAGTGAATCTCTGACTGTAAAAGTGGGGCTGACCTACTCTGCTTCCCATTGGTTGGTTTTGGCTCTTCTGGATCTCATTCCAGGGTCTCTGGAGGCTCTAGAACAGAGGTCCATATTCCCACGCGTATCAGCCTTGTCTCTCGTCTTTCTCTGCTACAGAACTTATGCAGGTGATGGTGGCAGCAGTTTCTGGGCTCTTTTGCTCTTCTCCTTGTGACGGCAGTTGAGCGTTTGTTAAACATCTAGGAAACAGTAAAGTTCCCTGTTTGTGGCTTTGTCCAGACTTCGTGTTTCTTGATTGACAACTTTTGTAAACATCTGTCAGCTAGTTTGGGTCTGCTAGGCCAGAGGGCAGAACATTCCAAAATGACTCCTCCAGCGGTGTGAGCATTTGTCTCCTTCTGTTCATTTTTGTTGTAATTTAGTTTTCAAGGTGTTTAGTGATTCCAAACTCTCTTCTTGATTCAATCAGTTGAAAACAGCATGCTTTCAACATGTTCTAAGTCTCCTGCATAGTCTGTCTGCCTTTGGGGTCTTCCAGTTTTGGTTTCTTTTTATCCTCTTGCCATGAGGATTATCACATAGTAAGAGCAGCCTCATTGCATGAGTAAAGACTCTGAAGGGTCTGTCGTGAGGGACAAAAACCCAGCCTCTGGCACAATCCAATGGAAGGTAAAGGCCAGCGCTGTTAGCGTCTTCCACTTTCAGGTGACCTTCCCCATACTCTGCATATGTGTTGGGTGTACCTAATTATTTAGGTGCTGTCTTTCCATTTGGAGTATCTGCTCCTTGAGGCCGGGTCTGTTTATGCCTTTCTTATCCCTACTTGTTAGCATGGTACCTGGTATACAGTGCATGCTTAATCAACCTTGTTGACTGATGGACAGACTGATTCTGTTGGTTGGCTAACACCATTTCCTCTAGCAGGTTCCAGTTTATATATGCACATATATATGTATATAGTACATCTAGCATATGGTTCTAGACATATGTCATACATGTAATATGTTATATACACATAGGGTATATAGATGCATATACATGCATCTATATATGTACACACACACACATATAAAATAAAAACAAGAAGTGAAAAGCAAAGGTTTTTAAGAATTGTTCATCACATTTGAGAAAAGCACAAACACATGACCAGGAAGCCCTTTTCCACAGACTGCCCACGGCAGCTGCTGGCACGTACCCCCCTTGGTAGGACTCCATCTGGAAGACTGTGGCCGCCATTCAAGTCCTCTTCCTGCTGTTTGGAGACTGGCTGGGGAAAATAGCCAGCTGTTAATAATTGCTGGAGGGTGTTCTTTTTGGTAGCTTTATGGAATCACCTGCATTAATTGGGGGGAGGAAGGGCCCTGCACAAGTCCTTCCCTGGGGGTATCTGGTGAACACATCTGGGGCACCATGAGGAAGAATGGATGCCAACAAGAGCCATGGATCTCCAGCATTGCTCCTTGCCTCCCTTGGGGTCCTACGGGAGCTGCCACGTGTAGTGGGTCTGGCCAATACAACTCCTTTTGGTTTTTTTGTTTTTTTTTTTTTGCTTAGAGAGTTGGGGTTAAGTGACTTGCCCAGGGTCACACAGCTAGTAAGTGTACAACTCCTTTCTGACTGTTGAAATGTATGGGACCTTCTGCCAGCCCGTCCCTCTTTGGAACTGGCTTTATTAAAAATATTTTGAAGAGAGTAAAATCCCTACCTCCTGAAGGCCACCTAGCTCCCTCTCCTCACGAACTGGCCATGAGCTCAAGGGCACCCGGGAGAAAGCTGCTCCCTTTCCTTGGGCGTGGCCGGTGCATCCCTTCCCTGGGGCAGTGTGGCTCTTGGGGGCCAGGACTGTTCTCTGACACCCAGATTTCTTAAGCCCTCATCCTGCTCCCCAGACAGACGGAGAAAAGCGCGCTGGTGGTATCTTGTGCGACTATGGCTAAAAATCAACTGTAGCCATTGTTAATGTCCTGAAGGTGTGTCCTTACACATGTTCACATTAAAAACAAGCTGCTGCCCAAAAAACAAAAATTATGGCTCACACCCTCTGACAACCTGGTGAGTCACTCTTAAGAAGGACACTGGTGATAGGTCAACAAACATTTATGAAGTACCTACCATATGTCAGGCATAGCACTAAGCACTGGGCGTATTATGAGACCCTGGGATGAAGCCAATCTGACTGTTCAGGCTGCACTGAAAAGGAGCCTGGTTTGAAGATGGACCCACTCAGGTGAAGAGGAAAAAGTCACAGGGCTCTTCCTCTGTGCGTTTGGGGTCTTAAGAAAGTCTCTGTTTTTGGAGCAGATGTTGGCTCTTGCAGTGACATTTTCTTGCTTAGGTTCCTTCTTTGTGAGCGTTAGGAGGCAGAATGACCAGATAGTCCGTGGAATTGTGGTTCTGGTGGAGCCCGTTGCAACCTGTCCAAAGAGAACAGGGCAGACCTCTTTCCATGAGCCCTTCTGTACGCATCTCAGTCTAGGGATAGACTAGCAGGTCCAGGTCATTTGTCCGGTACTTGGATACAGATTAGTAGTGATTGCCAGTGGTCACTCCATCCGTAGCTTCCCAACTCTCCCATTCCTAATCCTGACCTTCTCTTCGCTGCTCTCCCACTTGTGCTTTGGAAACAGAAGGTCCCGTAGTCTTGAGGGATGTTTTAAGACTATGTTATCACCTGGTGAATAGCGCCTCACCTTGGAAATGAGCCTCTGCAGTCCGCTTGGCTGGCCCTCTGGGCTCTCGGAGGGCAGATGTATCGTATCACTCAGTGAGGTCACTGGGTCAGCTGGGGTGCGGAGTTTGGTGACTTTGGGGGCATAGTATGAAATGGCCCGGGAAAGGGCAGCCCACCCACCAAGTGCTTCAACGGGCTCGTTTTCCTGTGGCGCCTTCAACATTTCCCGTTTCCCCTTTTTGTCAGCATTGCCAATCTGATGGATGTGAGGTGGGACCTCGGGTTTATTCCTCCAGTTCAGGATTTCTTAGCCCTTTGTTGTGGTCCCTCCTGGCAGTCTGGTAAAGTTGATGGACCACTTTCTCAGAAAAAGGTTTTTAAATGCATAAAATGAAATCAGAGGATTACAAAGGAAACTAATTATATTGAAGTTGCTGTGAAAATATTTTACAGAACTGGTTTACAGACCGCACTTCAAGATCCCCTTTTCTAATTATTAGCGATTTGGAGCATTTTTTTCCCAGCATGGCAGTTAATAGGAAGGAGATGCCTGGATCCTGGCCTGTCTTTGTGCTCAGCAGCTCAGTTTCTCCGGTCTCGTTTGTGTCACTCGTCTCCTCCCACAGCACTCTCGCTTCCATCTTTCCCTCTGTTGATCCCCCCTGCCCCCCTCGCCCCCATGCTTAGATTCCCTCCCTGGAGAACCTCACCTCTATGCCCCCTCGTCCTTCCATGCTGCCTCCTCAGGAGGAGCACAGACAGAGAGAACGCATGGGGCCTTACTTGTTGGGTGGCAGGTAGCCCCCCTTGGGGATGGAGGAGCAGCAGCTTTGGCCTACATAGGCTTTGTCTGTAGGAGTTGCTATCATGGTTGTGTTTAAAGGGACCCTTTTCCTTTAGTTTCCATAGATGGCATTAGTAACATGTGGGTGAAGGGGAGATTATGGGGCTGACAGTTTTTGTAAGATAGAGCCCACGTTTGGCCAGACCACGCTCCTGGAGGGAAAGAACTCTTGGTCCTCAGTGTAGGCTTGTTGATAACCTCGTTCATAAATGCTGTCGTGTCCTCCCTTGTAGGTGGGTCCACATAGTCTGCGCCCTCTATGTCCCAGGAGTGGCTTTTGGTGATATTGACAAGCTGCGGCCTGTGACCCTTACAGAGATGAATTACTCCAAGTATGGGGCCAAGGTAAGGTTAAACTCTTCTACTGGGCTTTGTGAGGTTTTCCAATGCCCTTTTTTGGCGTAGTTTACATTTTGTAAGTTTATTAGTCATCATTTGATGTTCTCTGGAGCATATTAAAAGGGTTTCAAATACAAATAGTGGATGTTAGTCGTGGATGGGTTTTTTCTCTGAAGAACTTGGGAGATAATTCCCTTCTCCCAATTTTTGTTACGTATCTATTATGTGCAAGGTTTTATGTGATGAGTAGCACATTCTCTGCCCCAAGAATCTTCCTCTCAAACAGCAGTTGTACATGGGAAACATGGTCACAAGCATCAGCAAGCCTGGCTGAACCTTGTCTCAGTGTGGTGTTGAAGGCACATTTTGCTGCAGTCGGGAGCCCCCAGGCTCCTAGAGGGGGAGAAATCTCACTGGACACACTTAGGCACGTGGATCAGGCTCGCACTGCCAGTTTGCTCATCTGTATTGAACAGTCTGGTGGTCTCTGCTCAGGGCACTGAGGTCCCCACATTGCTGGCCAGCTCAGTCTTTTTCCCTTAACCAAGTTGATGTGTTTGGGGTAGGAAGAGGGAGAGCAATGAGAAGGCTTTCGGTGTGGTAGGGCAGGAGTAGGGCGGCCTTCAGGAATGCTGCTGTCGAGCCAGGCCAGCTGGTAGTGTCCACCTTTTCCTGGGGTGTGCCCTGTACCTGCCTAGCCCTCAGCTTTGGAGAAACATGAAAATGACTTTTTGCTTCCTTTCTTTGGAGTCCAAATACGTGTTCTCTTGCTCTGAACCTTTGGTGTGTCACAGCCTGTCTGGGCCTCAGTTTCCTCCAGCCCTAAAGCTGTGATCTTACCATCCTCTCTAGTTAAATTTAGAGGGATCCTTTCCTGGTGAGATGGGGGTGTCTTATCTCCTCAGGAGCACCTTTTCCCCAGATTTCTTGGCTTTTAGTATTTGGGGAATATTCTTTGTGACTTTGGGTCTCGAGCAGGAGCCGCCCTGCTTTGGGAGCTGAGCTCTTCTTTGTGTAACAAAGTCCATCCCAAAGGACATTTTTAAGCCTAGTGTTCAGAACCTCCACCAACTTTCCCGCAGAATCCATGTGAGGTATAGGAGTTGTGTGCCAGGGGAAGTGTCCCAGATCGACTTACCCTCTCATCATTACTGCCCTTATTTCTTAGAGCACGTCACAGCTGAGAAGTGACCAGTCCACAGGGGTTCATTAAGAGCCTCCTGTGTGCCCGCCTTTTCCCCAGAAGAGTCTTGGGAGGAAGGAAGGGAAGAAGACAGGCATCCTTTGTGCTCAGGGACGTGACAATTGGCATTGACCTGGCTCAGGTCTAATTCAGGACCCTTAGGGGGCAGAGACCCCTCCTGGGAGCAGACTGTGGAGAACAGCGTGGCAGGGTGGTGTCAGCACTGATGAAGGAGTGGTGAGCCCTTGATGCTCCCTCCTCTGCCTGCGGTGAGGCGGGACCCTGCTCGCTTGCTCCCGAGCACTGCTGAGGTGGGACTTGTAGCCTCCGCTTCTTATGAGAAGGAGGCCCTTCCTGGTCTAAGGCTCTCCTCCCTGTCGCAGTGACTGGCACTCAGGTAGAGAGCTCGCTCCTTGACTTCCGTGGGCCTGTGACGCGCTCACGCTTGTTCTGTGTTCAGGGCTTGGTCATGGACTCTGCAAAGAGCAGCGCTTTGGCACAAAACTCCTCCCATAGAGCTGCCATTCACTCCTCAAGCAGTGTGGCCCAGCAGGGAAAGAGCTAGCCTCGAAGCCAGCCAGACCGAGGTTCGAGTCCCCTCCCAGATTAAAACGTTCTTGGGAAATGTTGGGCAGAAGAGGTCGGGAGATGGTTGGTGGCTCTCCCAGTCAGTACCCGGCCGCAGGAATTCTCCAGGACGGCCCCGCGGCCCTGGTTCTGGGTGGCTTTGGCATCGCTGCTCCAGGCAATTCCAGGGCTGTGCGTTGCGGTGTCCGTCGCCCTGGAAGATAAGCGTTTCCTCACCTCAGAGTTCATGGCACCGTTGAAAGCTCGGGCCCCAAGCTTATCCCATCCATCTTCGTCACGGCATTTTTTTCTTAAGCCAGCTTGTTCCCTATCCTTATTTTGTTCGCTGCTTTATTATCCACAGGTCTGACTTTGTCATCCCCTACTCAGTAAACTGCAGTGGCTTCCTATCTCCTCCAGGTTTAAATAGACAACACCCCCGCCCCCATCTTCTTCTACCCATACCCCTCTCCTATCCCCCATTTCACCAAACTGTATTGTGCTCCAGGGACATGGGCCTCCTGGCTGATCCTTGCACAGAATACTCCATCTCAAATGCCTTTTCTCTGCCTGTCCTCTGTGCCTGTCATACTTTCCTCTCTCGTATTCACCACCTGGCTTCCCTGCGTGTCACTCAAGCGTGGTGCTTTTTGGTCGCCGTGGAAGCTCCACCATCCTCGTCTGAAAGGAAGCATTGCTCGTGTACATACATCTCCATTTTGTTTGAGCCAGAAAGATGTGGGGGTGACGGTGTCTGGAATGTTGCAGAGCGAGCGGTTTTCTTTTGGTTCTGTGGCAGGAATGCAGCTTCTGTGAAGATCCCCGTTTTGCCAGAACTGGAGTGTGCATCAGTTGTGATGCAGGAATGTGCCGGGCCTATTTCCACGTCACCTGCGCCCAGAAGGAGGGTCTGCTTTCTGAAGCTGCCGCCGAGGAGGTAAGCTCAGCCCGGCCCAGGGGGGTGGTGGGAGCAATTCGAGTCTTTCTCATGGTATCTGACCCCAGACCTCATTTCATGTGCCCATAGTGAACAGGTTGGACTTGCTGTAAGATTGCCCCTGGCAGACTCTGGAGCAGTGTTCAATGCATTTTAAAAATTGATTAATTCAGTTTTTCTCTTTGTGTATTATTTTTTCCAAAGCATGTACAAAAAGCTTGCATTTGATGGAGGAGCAGTGTGGCATAGTGGGTAGAGAGCCAGCCCCCCCAAAAAAACCAAAAAAGGTATTTAGCAAGTACACAGAAAAATGAAGGACACAATGAGCAAATGAAGGGAAGGAGCTGGCAGGCGCAGTGACGCACCTGTCACCTGTGTTGGAAACGGCATTGAGCCTCAGGCTGGCTGTGGCCTAGCAGGTGGAGTGCTGGATTTCCGTTCAGAAAGATCTGTGTTTGAATCCTGCCTCTGATATTCAGCAACTTTGTGACTGTCGGCAGGTTTCTTTAAACGTCCTGAGCCTCCATCTTCTCATTTGCAAAATGGGAATAGAGATACCCACAGCATATCACAGGGCTGTTTGGATTCTCACATGACGTAATGATTGTAAACCATTTTGCAAGCATCGGGAGCCCTCCTTCGAGTCAGTTATAAGGGTTAAGAGCTTGAAGACAGAACTGTAACTTGTCTCGTTAATAGTTGAAATAGGAATAGATAGTTAAGGTTGACTTCGCTCTCTAGGCAACGTCAAGAGCAATGAGAAAAATTACTGTGGATAGAGCACCGGCCCTGGAGTCCGGGGGACCTGAGTTCAAATTTGACCTCAAACACTTAACACTTAGTAGCCGTGTGACGCTGGGCAAGTTACTTAACCCCATTACCTAGCCAAAAAAAACAAAAGAAGAAGAAGAAAAGAAAGATTATTAATTAAAATGATAAATTTTAATGGTCTAAATTCTCCTATTAAAAGATAACGGGTTACAGAAGGGATCAAGAATGAATACCGATTATTGTGGATGCTTAAAAGAAGCACATTGGATAAAAAAATAAAGCAATTAAGGTCAGAGATTGGTTTATAATGCATCATCGCACCCACAAGTACAAAAAATGGCATCAATGTTATCTGATAATTCTCCTGAATTCAACCTCAGAAACATTGAGAGATTGACAAGGACATTAATTAATAGTATTAAGGAAAAAGTGAATAATAAATATGTGAGTTCTCAAGTTGTGTGCACCAAACATAAAAGAATTGTTAGTAGGATTAGAGGAAGAAACAGATAAACAATTTAACAGTAATACAATTGGAAACTTTAGTATTCCATTATGAATATATGAAATTAAAATAAAATAATTCAGTAACAAAGAACTCACAGATTGATTGCTTATTGTACAGTTGAAATTAACACGGAAGAATGAAATGGGAGAAAGAAAGAATTTTTATACTTTTCTGCTATGTAGAAATGTTCAATATCGAACATGTGCTAAGTCATAGGGAATCTATCCCTTTGTAACTTTCGGGGGACAAACATTCTATATACTGTCTTTCCAAATCACAGTATAATATTGGAATGAAATTATAATAACCTTAGCAAAACTGATAAAACTATGAAAACTGAAAAATAATGATTAAAAAAGATTAAGTTGTAAAAGAAATAAGAAAAATGATAACAGTATTTAAGACAGAAACAACAGTACCACATATACAAAATTGTGCGTATAGACCATAGTGGTCTATAGAGTCAAATTTATATTACTAAATGCTTCCATTAATGAGAGCAAGCAGGGAAAAAGCTTGCACCTAAAGTGCAAACCAGTAGCCCAAAAGAATGTAGAAAAGACTAATTATAAAGTTAAGAGCAAAAATAAATAGAATATAAAATGAAAGAACATTTGAGTTGACTTGATAAAGCCAGAAGCTCATTTGAAAAAATGAACCAAGAATATTCAAGAGGAATACTCCCCACAGCTATATTCTGACAAATTAGATAAATTAGAACAAATAGATGCTTATCTACAAAAGCCTAATTTACCCAAACTGACACAATGGGAAATAATAATTTCTTCTTGGAGGAAGAGAAGTGGATCATCAGAGAATTATCCCACACAAAGACACATGCCCCAGATGGATTAACAGGTTAATGCTTTCGACCCTTCCACAAACAAATGATCCCTGTGCTATGTAGAGCATTCATAAATGTGGAGAAAGATGGAATGTAACCCAGTATCTTTTCTGAAGCAAATGCCTTATGGATTTTAAAACGTGACAAGGATAACACCACAAAGACAATTTCCCCTAATTAGTGTAGAATGGAAAATAAAGAAATAGCAGAACATATCAAAGCAGTAAACACATTATTTACCATGAACAAGCAGGGCTTGGCTCAGTGTAGTATATCATGGTAGCAAAAATCTCAAACTTGTATGATTAAATCATGAAGTACAGAAAACATTTTTTGTTGTTGTTGTTTTAGGCAATTGGGGTTAAGTGACTTGCTCAGGGTCACACAGCTAGTAAGTGTCAAGTGTTTGGTCTGAGGCCAGATTTGAACTCGGGTCCTCCTGACTTTGGGGCCGGTGCTCTATCCACTGCGCCACCTAGCTGCCCCTAGAAAACATTTTTTTTTTTGATGGAACTTAGCATTCATTCGTATTAAAACACTTAAAGAAACAGGAATAGAGCAGCACCTTTTCACCTCTTTTTTGTGTCCAGGATTCCTTTGGTGGTCAGTTTGGTGAATTCTCTGGACTCCTGCTCAGAGTAATGTTTTCAGAGGCATAGAGTAATAATGTACATGAGATTACACTGTAAACCAGTTATACTGAATTATGGTTATCAAGCATTGAAAGTTCCAAGGTCAAGGATGCCAGGTTCAGAATCTTTGGAATAGGATGTTTCTTTGCCGTAATAACAATTACCCACCTGAAACCAAGAGCCAGCATGCTGGCAGTACAGAAATCTTAGGGGCATTCTTGGTGGAGATGAGCAGAACCAGAGTGCCGCAGTCTTTACTTTTATTTAACACAGCAGTAGAAGTTCTTGACATTGCAGAAAAATAGGAACAAAGATATCAGAGGATGTTAATGTTGGAAACATAGGTCAAAGTATGCTTATTTGCTGCTGACGTGATAATAGTGCATCTAGAAAAATCCATTTATCTTTACCAGAAAATTAATTGTGACAATAAATGAGATCAAAGGTCCAGGATATGAGCCTCATCCAGAGAAATCATTTGTATTCTTACTGCCTAGAATCAAGGTTCAGGAAATAATACTTAAAAAACCCCTTCTCAGAATGCGGACCATCCTATCTCCATGGTCTAGCAGTTCCCAAGGGAAAAGAATGCTGCTTTTACCATTGCCTTTCTCCTCCCCTTTAGGAAGAGATTAATCCTTTTCCCCTCCTCTAAGACTTCCCCTTTTCCCTGTAACTTAAATACCAAGGCTTTTTTTCCCTGTACTGCTGGCGTCCTTGGTATAGGGAGTTCCCACGTGCGTGTGCTTTTCTCTTGTAATAAATCCAGTTGCAGGGCATGTCTCATGGACTTGTGATGTTGTTTTTGGTTAACGGTACAGTGGTCTGTACCGGTACAGGTCGTTGCCAAGGTTGACTCCTGTGAAAGTGGCCCCAGGATACCATCTACCAAGTAGACGTGCATCCCTGGAGGGGCGGGGGAGGGGGGCTGAGGGAGCCTGAGCAGCTGGCAGCCCCTTTACTGCTCTCACTGGCCTCAAGCTCTCAAAGACCTGGAGCTGTTTTGGTTTCCAAAGCTTTGGCCAGATTCCCCATGGTGGGTTTTGGGGAGTTTTAGGTAAGATTCGCCCTCATTGAGAAGGCAGGGATTGAGTGGCCATCAGAATCATTGAAAGGATCTCAGATCCAGAAATCTTTCAGGATATGGTGAGTTGGAACCTGAGCAAGGAGTTTTCAGGGGAAGGTGATTAAAAAAAATTCATCTTTCCTACGTAGCTGTGTGTATATATATATTTCCTTTTAATTCTGCACACCCGATGTTATGAAATGACCAGTTCTACAAACCCCAGTTCCAAGCTAGGCTTTTGGTTATGATAGGATTTTATATTCAGCGTTTTTGGTAGTAATTGGGCCATTGGCTTAGACCTGGAAATCTCCGGGTGATGAGGCTGGTGTAATATCTCACCCCTCCCTAAGATCTGCTTCACCCTGTTGACATTGCTGTGCAGCCAGTCTCCTGAGAATATCCTGACTCATCTTTCTATCTGTTGAATTCCTCCCTACCCTTTAAAAGCCAAGTCAGGTGCCACCTTCTCCATGGTGCCCACCTTGAGGTGCTGCCTTCCCTCCCCACCCCTCATGTCGGTCCATCTGCTGCGTGCATCATGGCATGCGGTTTCCAAGGTTCGTGTCATATTCCCTTGGTAAACTGTAAGCACCTTAAGGGCTAGGACCATCCCTTGTCTGCCTTTTTCTTTCTCTCTTCTCTTACCCCACCCCCCTTCCACCAGTGCCTCGAACGGCCTTCTTCACACAGCAGGCACCAAAGAGAAGCCTGCTCCTGTGTATTGGATTGTGATGGTGTTGGTTGTAACAGCATGGGGCTGTGCCCACTTTTGTGACTGTGACTTCCTCACGTCTTGTATTCCCTGTTTGACCCTGTTCTTTGTATGGGCAAGGTTATTACTTGCTTGCTAGTTTCTTGGTGTGTGAAAATGGGCAGAGCATGGGACCACCATGCAGCCGGCTGAGGACATACCGTTGGGGCTCTCACCACTCTTTGGTGTGGGACCTGTTCTCTCATGCCTTGACCGGATGATGTCTTTTCCACCATCTTGAGATGCTTTAGGTCAGTGTGTGAAAGCAAAGCGTCAGGCCAACTTTCAAAGAAATGTTACCCACAGAGTGAAAGACCTCAATGGGGTGGTTCTTTGATGTGTGTTTCAGTAATGTCCACCTTCTTTAATAACATTTGTAAAGTGCTTATCACAGCGTTTGGCACATGGCAGGCATCTAATTCTTATTCGTCCCCCAACCCTCCATTCCATCTGGTGTCAGGGCCACAGGAGCAGAAGGAGCTTCGGAGTCAGGCTGGACCTCCTGTATTCTGTCTGCCTCTGAGATGCTCATGCCCATCCTCTCCTCCACATGTCAGCAGAACTGGCTGTTCCATCTTACTCATCCTTGTGCTTGGGCGCAGATAGTCTGGGCTGGGTATTTGGGCAGGCTGTTGGCTGGGGGCCTTCAACAACCAGCTTTCCTCCCTCCCCAGTTGTTAGTGCCTGGTTTGTACTGACTTAGATAAATCAATCAGTGAACATTTGTTAAGTGTGCCAGGCACTGTGCTAAAACTCTGGGTACAGAAGGAGGCAAAACAATCCCTGCCCTCAAGGAGGTCACAATTGATTGGGATTGCGTGTCATGTTCAGAGGTAATGTTGTCTCTCTCTCTGGGGAGAGACGGTTAGGCTTTTCTCTTTGCCTCCTCGGCCCCTCACACAGAGCTAGGCACACAGGTGCTTCATCAGTGCCTGTTGATTGGTCAGGATTCCCCTTGTCTCATTGTCTCCTTTCTCCATGATAATTGCTGTTCTTTTTCTAAGCAACAACACATGCATGCTTTAGTTGATGCAGTTAATGCTGCCTTCTACGTCTTGGTTTGTTGGGGCCTGAGATTACATCTGTGTTAGGTAAGTTCTCAGGGAGAAATTCTCTGCCGATGTAGCCGGCTCATCTCTGCAGCAGAGACATTGGGGGTTACTGACTTAGTGGTGGCCACACACGAGTCGGCCGAGGTCTGCCAGACTCAGGCTGGCGGCTCCTCCCTGTGCTAGGAGACTTCTCCTCGAGGCACTGTTCTCATAGCAACACGGCCCTAAAGAACACCACCATGATCCAAGTCCTTCTTAGACACGTTGTCCGTCTTTGCCTTTGTGGGCAGGAGAGTCACGCCTGATGACGCTGAATTTGATGTTCCCCTGTGATTCTCATGGAAATGGAAATTATTAAAAGAGAACAGGGTTAAGGAACAATTGTTGACCGTGGTTTTGGTGTGTGGCTCTGGGTGGATAGGCTTTGGGGCCATTTACAGTTTAGTAGAATGATGGATCTGTTATAGTCTGATGCTGACTGGGTTGGGATAATACGTTCTGGGGGTCAGTGGGCTCAGTCCCTTCAAGACAGGGTCCAGGGTCTGTCAGGGTCACTGCACGCAGGAAGCCAGGGGCTCAGCAGGTGATGAGCCTCCCGAGAGTGAGGGTCAGCTCACAGTAGACAGTTTACTGTCACCTCCTCCAGACTTCCTGCCCAACAAGGTGCTCCCGAGACACAGTTCCTATTTGCCAGACAGCTGAGCTTGCAGAGACTTGTGGATTGGGCACTTGGAAGGCTGGTCTCCAGGCCTTTTGTAGCAGGGTCCTTCTCTTTGGAGACTTGGGCTAAGTAAGGCCTGGCCCAAGGGACCAAGGGACCCTGACATGTCATTGCTGCTGCCGCTCCTTGTTCTTCCTTTACTAGTCTTCTTTTTGGGAGGGGGACATAAAAATCAAGAGATTCTTTGCACATCTGTGCATGTTCTCATGCAATAAGCATTTAATGAATATTGATATTTCAGAGGATTTAAACATTTAAAAACAAGGGCTTTTGATGAATCACTTGTGTACTAATGAGGGTTACCTTTTGTAGGGTCAACAGAGAATCACAGGAGAAATGAACCTGCATGTGTGTGGAGCCCAGAGGGTTCCCAGGCTTTACAGAAGTTTACATTTTGATAATAGCAGGACAAAGGGAGGCAGAGAGGCCGGGAAGGGGTGTGACATGGGAGGGGGAGTGTGTCTGCAAAGGTGGGAAAAAAGACAAGACCACTCCCCATGGGGAGGAGCAAGGTGACGGCAAAAGCCTCATTCTTTTCCCTTAGGCACTGCCAGTCTGTGAAGATAGGAGGGTCCGCTTATCTGCAGAGGACCCCAGCTGCACAAACGTCATCCCAGCCTGGCACAGACCCAAGGACACACAGGGAGGTCAGCTTGGGGGGCAAACAACAAATTATGTCAGCTTAGGGGGAGCTTCGTCCTTGGTACATTCAGGGCTTCCTATGTGGACTGCGTCCAGGTTTCTGGAAAATATGGCAGCTCCAGAATACAAGTTCAGAGGACTCCTTAACAGCCCTTAACAGTAGTAATAAGTATTCAGATTAGGGGCTGCTTTATTTCAACCTGATGATACTTTCAGCTAGGAGTCATTTTGCCTAATTAGCATATTTAATTAAAGCAGTTTTTTAATTAAGGCAATTCTTTTGTTATATCACTATCTTACTCTCAGTTTTGGTAACGTGTGACACCCTAAAAAGGCTATTCCTTATAGACTGATTTATTACTTTGAATTTTAAAGTTTTCATAGCTGTTTCTTGTAGACAATAAAAGAAAGATGGGATTTAAAAAAAAGTATCGGGGCCTCAAGTCTATTTGAGTGGCAGCTTCCTAATTATTTCAGCACTTTGTAGCACAAATGGGTAGATGGCGCTGTGTGCATTATGTTAACATCGTGGTTTTTGTAGCCAGTTTAATCTCTTGAAGTATGTTGCTTTTCAGTTGGCCAAGGACGTCAGAATTGTAGTTAACCAGGGTACAGGATGACTCAGGCTGATCTCCAAAGCTCTCAGCAGGCCACAGTAACAGCCTGAATTTAGCACAAAGCAACAGCTGGGGAAAGTGTAAAGTTCTGAAGGAGGAGTAAAAAAAGTCAGCTTCCCCAGCCTGGTGTCCAGGGGTGAGAATCTAGCTAGGTCAACAATTCCTAGGAAAATAAGACCTGAGGTCTTGGTGGGCTACAACATTGTTATTATTTTTTTAAATCCACTGTGTAATTGATGTAACAATAACATAAGGAGTACTTCAGACAAATTCTCTTCAGTGGAAAGAGTAATTAGTTACTGCAGTGAATCACTGATGGATGGTAATGGCAGTGGTTGCCATCTGGTAGCTTCCTGTTTTATTTTATTTTTCCTTTTTAAAAATTTTTTTTGTTTTTGTTATTTTGTTTCCACAACACGACTAATATGGAAATATGTTTTGCATGACTGCACACATATAACCTGTGTCAAATTGCTTGTCTTCTCATTGAGAGGGGAGGAGAGAACTCAGAACTCAAAAAAAAAATGTTAAAAATTTTTATATGTAGTTGAAAAAAATACATATATTTTTAAAAAAAGGCAGTTGCTGATTTGCATTGGTAGAGGGCATCTCCTTGCCAGGAGTTCCTTATATCAGTGAAATCACGGGGCCAGATTTTTTAAAATGACATTAATTACTTAGATAAAAACTAGCTTTACATATTGGTCCTTTGGACAGAAGGCTGATGCATTATTGTACATAGACCCCAAAGGAGACAGATGCCATTATTACATGTTCTTCTGGACAACTGATGTTGCCGCCCAGGTCATAAACCAGTCAAGGCTGAACTACCATGTCTACGTGCAATTGATCACACGCATTGAAAAGCAGTAGCTTTACTAGATAGAAAGTACGTCAGGTGCTGTAATGCCCCATTGGAAAATGAAGTGTTCAGAGAAGAAGCATCAATAAAACATTTTTTTAGAAAGAAAGATGTTCCATGTAACTGAATTTCCTTCTTTTTAATTTAATTTTTTTGTTGCATTTTAAGTTCCAAACTATCTCCAACTCTCCCTTCCCTGCGCTAGAGAAGGCCACCATTTGACGCAGATTCATAAATATATGTAAAACCGTACCATGCATACTTCTGTTCATCATTTCTTTCTCTGGAGGTGAACAGCAGCTTCCTTCATATGTCTGTCCTTTGTAGTTGATTTGAGTATTTATAATACTCAGAATAACTTGGTTGTTCACCATCATTTCTCAAACATTATTGCTGTTACTGTATATAGTGTTCTCTTGGTTCTGCTCATTTCACTTTTCATTATTTCCTGCAAGTCTTTCCGTGTTTTTCTAAAGTCAACCTGCTCATCATTTCTTTTTTTTTGTTCTTTTTTTTAATTCTTTCTTTATTTATTTGTTTTCCTCATCATTTCTTATAGCACAGTGGTATTCCATCACAATCGCATACCGCAGCTTGTTCAGCCATTCCCCAGTTGATGGGCATCCCCTTACTTTTCAGTTCTTGGCCACCATGGAGAGAGCTGCTGTAAATAGTTTAGAACATACAGGTTCTTTTCCCTTTTCCCTGATCACCTTTGGAAATATACTAATAGTTTTGCTGAGTCAGAGATACACATAGACTAATAACTCTGGGCATAATTCCAGTTTGCTCTCCAGAATGGTTGGAGGTTCAGAAAAGCCAACCAGCTCATCAGCCACACCCAGTGTTCTTTATCCTCTTCCACAGCCGTGGCCTGCTTTCTGTTCCTTAGAGAAGGGAGGAAGTTGCCTTCTCATGGCCCTTTGGAGCAATGCCTGCTTGTCATAGTCTCACAGCGTTCCATTTTGGCTTTGCTTTTTGTCCCCTTCATCTCTTGTCGCCATATTGTTGATTGTCTTTCTGGTCGGGCTTCCTTTGCTCTGTGTCAGCTCCTGCAAGGCTTCCTCTCCTCTGAATTCTTCACATTCCACCTTGCGGTCATGTTTCCTTACATTCATGTGCCATGCTTTGTTTAGCTGAGCCCATGTCAGTGGGCATCTCTTTGCAGTTCTTTGCTTTGCTTCTCAGTTGAGAAAGTATCTGGATACATAGTTTAAGTGAATTTGCATTGGGGTAGAAAAATACTGACATGAATTCAATTGCTGTCATTCATGAAAATCTCTGCTAACGTATAGGCGGTAGTTTGTGATGACACAGACTTTCTCTGTTGTCCATACTGGTCAGTAGATTGGGTGCTGGGGATGGGGTATGTACAGGGCACCATACCAGGTACCATACAAGTCAGAGTTTACAGTGACCTGGTGTTTACTGTTTAGGTGATTAAATCATAGGAATTCATTTGAATCTAAATATAATGGTCAATTTTGCTATGGGATGCAGTCTAGGAATTGTTTTGCATGTAATACACGTTTTAAATTTTAAGAAGAATTTTTATTGATATGTTTTTTAATACTAACTGTTTTCCCCAGTATGTCTCCTCATTCTCCCACCCAGAGGCCCATCTCATATAACAAATAGCATTTTTTTTTTTTTTTTTTTTGGTGAGGCAATTGGGGTTAAGTGACTTGCCCAAAGTCACAGCTAGGGAGTGTTATGTGTCTTGATTCCGGATTTGAACTCAGGTCCTCCTGACTCCAGGGCCTCTATCCACTCAAATAGCATTTTTTAAGACAAAAGAAAAAGAAGGGGAAAGAAATCAGCAAAACTGATGAATACATTGAAAAAGTCTGAAAACATATGTAATGTTCAACATTTGTGGACCTCCTACCTCTGCAGAGGGCTGGGGTGGGAATTTTCTTCTCATGTCTTCTTTCGGGCCACATGCAGTACATTTACAATCCCGTGCTGCCTTTTTTTGTTTTGATTTGTTTTTAAACACGAAGAACAATTTACCAACAAATATTGGCAGAAAGCCTAATGGCGCAAAGCACCATGTTGAACACTAAATGCTGTGCAAGAGACCAGCTTCCTGACTGGAATGTGGAGATAAGAGAAAGCAGGGCTGCTGGGATGTGCCCAGGCGGTGCAGGCCAGTAGCCAGATGAGGGGCTAAAGGGCCAAGTGACAGTGGCCGGTCCTGGTCTGGGCAGGGCGTCATGGAATTCGGCCTTCCAGTCTAGCGGTGAGCTTAGGACAGGCAAACTAATTAGTTTTAGTTTTGTGCTAGACAGAATGTAATTAGGAAGGTAAATCTACTGCTAAGAATACCTTAATGCCTCCCAAAGCCATGTAGAAATTAGACGATGTACACAAAGCCTTCCAAAAGAAAGGTGTGTGCGTGTGCAGTGTGTGTGTTTTGTGTGTGTGTGTGTGTGTGTGTGAGTGTGTATCAGTCCGCATCTCTTTAGTAAATAGAAGCATTGAGATGATCCTAGGAAAAGAGAAAAGTGAATTCGTATCCTTTTCCCCATGCATCTAGGTAGCTTCCTCTGCTTAGAGCTGGCCCCTGAGGGTGGCCAAGGAGGTAGCATCCAGCCCGGAGCCCACGAAGAGGCCCAGTCAAGAGCACTTTTTAGTGTTGCTCTGGCTGAACATTCCTTTTTGCACCACGGTGTGTGGGTGTTTATTTGTCTGTCAGGCAGTCAGTTGGGGTGCGTGGGGGGCCCCCTTGTGAAATGGGACTGGGGGCACAGGGGTTTTCAGATCTTGTCTGGGGCACCGCAGGCCTCTTTCTGACCCTGCCTCAACTCCAGGCTCTGCTTTGATAGAGGAAATGAATCCTCAGTCGTCATTTCCAAAGGGATCCTCTCTGAGGGAGCCGACAGAGTAATAGCTTGGGATGCTTTTTAATGAACCTTTGTGTGAAATTTGGAGAGAGTCGAGAGAGGGAGCCTGGCCTCTGGGCCTGCTTACACAGCTCAGTGAAACGCGGAGCTTCCATGTGCAAAGAAGAGCAGACAGAGGCTGGCACCTGAAACAGCAGCTCTCTCGTCTGTACCCTTTCCTTTCCGTTTACATTCCGTCAGCAGCTTTCAAAGCCAGCCTTGGCGGTGCTTTTTTTTCCCTTCTTCTGGAAAAGCTTGGGTTCGAATCCTCTCTCACTGACATTGACCAGTTCTGTGACTTTGGGCAAGTCAGGGACCCACTCTGAATTCCAGTTTTATCCTCTGTGTAATGGAGATGATTCCTGTTATACTAATTCCCTCAAGAGATGGTTTGGAGACCCCAGTGAGATTGGTGTAACGCATCAGTCCACCTTGATGAGGTATGTAAATGTTAGTGGTTGGTTCCTGTGATTAAGGCATAGGCCAAGAGAGGCTTGTCCAACTGCTTTCCTTCCCGTGCCAAAGAAGCTGTAGCTTCAGAATTTGTTTATTAAACAGCAATTTACATATATTTTAATTTTATTGTATTTTACAGAAACATTGCTTTTATAGATGTAAAATTTTGTGTTGTTTTTTAAAAGAAAATCTTATTGATGGAATTCATTGAAAGTCCAGTTATAAAATTGTAAAATTTTGTAAATTATGCATTTATAAAGAGATTGATTCTAAAAAATTTAGAAATAATTGGAAAGTACCTTTCATTTGTATGGCTCTTTGTGGTTTTCCGAACATCTTTATTGACTTTCCTACATTCATCCCAGCACCCTTCAGAGCTGTGTGTAGGACGTTGGTTCCTCTCCTGATTTGAGAGGTGGTAGGTAGATGAGACTCCTGAAGACATTTATCACACACCTGTCACACCTGGGTGTGAGTCCCCTGGACTTAAAGTCCTCATTTTTTTCCCACTGTGCCATGTAGCCTTTCTGTCCTTTTAAATTAGTTTTTTGGGGAAAAAATGAACAAAACTCAATTTTCTCTGCCTACTATCTTGCCAAAACATGTCTTAAATTTCATCTATTTAGAGTTTTAAGATTTCCCATGTGATTTTTCAATCAGTTAAAATTGTTTTCATTCTAAATATTAATGAATATATACTGACATAGTAAAAGATAAACTTTTCATACTGAAACCATTTTTTATCATGGAAATTATAATTGAAGGAGCAGTCGTTTACATAATTTTCAGGTGTTAACTGCCTTTAGTCATTCTTGAAGTAATTTTTCTTCTATAATAATATTCAGCAGAAAACTAAGTTTTATGTTAATGCGTAATAATAGCTAACATTTAGATGGTACTTTAAGGTTTGCCAGGCATTTTATAAAAGTTATCTGATTTGGTATTTGTATTACCATTTTTGAGATGAACACCTTTAATTATCTTCCTTTCTTTTTTGATATTAGGATATAGCCGACCCATTTTTTGCTTATTGCAAACAGCATGCAGACAGGCTAGACAGAAAGTGGAAGAGGAAAAACTATCTGGCGCTGCAGTCTTACTGTAAGATGTCTTTGCAAGAAAGGGAGAAGCAGCTGTCCCCTGAGGCCCAGGTACCTCCTCCATCCTTCCCGGTCCGGTCTGACTTGGTGCTTTTGAACCATTCCTGAGAGTGAAGGAGTGTTGGGCCTACCCAAGCACTTGGGTGGGCCCTTACAGCCTCCAGCAAGAGCCAAAATTGGAGGAGAAAGAAGGCTTTTTGAAATCCTTTGGGGCCAGTTGCTGACGTCCTCTTGGTTTTGAGGTTTTCAGGTTAAACTTTCAAGAGGTTTTATTCTCCTAGAAGGAGTGAACCAGCACATAGCTGCCTCTAAGGGGTGGTCGGTGCCGTGGGCCGTGGGGCCATTTTTATCTTGAAAACAGACGTCCTTAGAATAGGAAGTGAGAACGCTGTGGGGTCGAACTTGCCTTTTGATCTTGCCGGGACAGCACCCACTTGGGACAAGGAAGCCAATGTAGCCTCCTGGCAGAGGGCGGCCTGCCCTTGATCAGACCCTGCCTTTGCTGGCGCTGAGATGTGGTTCAACCTGAGGTGCTGGGGCAGCTCGACTCACCGTGAGGAACCAAACGCAGTTTTGGTTCAGAGGAGTCCCCAGGCTGCTTCTGCTTGGAGTTCTTCCGAGGGAGAACTTTATCCGTTCGACAACTGAGGGAAGTCCTTGGGGCCACACACACACACACACACACACACACACACGCATACACACACATACACACAGGAATATTCTTATTCCAGTTGGACTGCTGTGTGTGCTGTGTATATAAAGTAGTCTGTTGCTTTGGCCCTTTGCTCACTCATACTGTGTTCCAGCCCCGTGAGCCTCCCGCTGTCCTCCAGCCTTAGCATTCCACCTCTGGCCTCCATGGTTCTGGAAGGCCTAGAAGGTCTGTGGAGGTCATCTCAGCCCAGGTGTCAGCACCTATGCAGCAGCCCCCCCCCCCCCCCATCCTCCAGGCACCTCCCTTTTGCTTCCACTCACCTCATTGCTGCACCTGTTTCCAAGGGCAGAGGATGTCCCATCTTTTTCCTTGAGTGGTCCCAATACACAGTAGGTAGTTAATCAGTGTTGGTTGGATTTAATTGGTCTCTGCCTTCCATTTTTATGTCTTTTAAATATATTGATTATTCCTTTATATACAGACTGACTTGAAATCCTTTTCTTTTCCAGGCCAGAATCAATGCGCGACTGCAGCAGTATCGGGCCAAGGCAGAACTGGCTCGTTCCACCAGGCCTCAGGCCTGGGTACCCAGAGAAAAGCTTCCCCGGCCTCTGACCAGCAGTGCCTCGGCCATTCGTAAACTGATGCGGAAAGCCGAGCTCATGGGCATCAGCACAGACATCTTCCCTGTGGACACGTCGGACACTAGCTCCAGTGTGGACGGGCGGCGAAAGCACAAACAGCCGGCTTTGACTGCGGACTTTGTGAACTACTATTTTGGTCAGTATGGACAGGTCGCACACACAGTGAGGTCTGGTCAGTCTTTTCCTCTGGCATTTCTTCCATGCTGTTGCCGAGTCGTGTAGCCAGCCCCAGGGTGTTTACCCTTGCGGTCTGCGTACCTCCTTCTTTAGCCTTAGACTCACCTAGATGAGCCCTCAGATAGTACTGGTGTGCATGTCTTCCTGCTCCTTCAGGCAGGGGAGGGTATTTTGTGAAGTAACGTGGTGGTCTCTTTGGTTTAAATAGAGAGAAACATGCGCATGATTCAGATCCAGGAGAACATGGCTGAGCAGAAGAACATCAAGGACAAGCTAGAAAATGAACAGGAGAAGCTGCATGTGGAGTACAACAAGGTGAGTGAAGGCTGGACCCGTATGTGGACAGCCAAGGCTGCCGCATGACCCGTGAGGGGCGCCATGGAGACGGCAAGGGCCACCAAAGGGCCTGCGAGGGGCAGCCAGGGCTGCCATAAGGCGCCGCACCTCGAGCCCGCAGGATCTGAGTTCGAAAGTGGCCTCAGACTCACGTGAACATAGGGACTATAGGCCAGCCACTCCCTCATCTGTAAACTATAAAGGTTTACAGTTAAACTATAAAGGCAGCACCTGCCTCCTCCTCTGGTCCTCGAGAGGGTCAGTGAGGGCCTCTGCAGGAAGTGATTTGCAAATCTGAGCATGCTCTAGAAATACTAACCACCATGGTCATGTCATGGTCTGGACCCTATGTGCACATTTGTACAGCCATGTTTCTGTGAACTAAGAAATTTGGAGTGCCCTGGATGTGTGAGGATTTCTATTTCATTTCTGTTTTCTTCTGAATTTGGAAGGAGCTCACACTTTAAACTTCCATTAGGAAAATATGGAAGCAAGATACAACAAGAAAACTTGCATTGTATTTTAACAGCATTTCCAAATAAGAGTAGAGTATATTGCCCTTGATTAAACTTCTTTTAAGCCTGCAGGCAGCTTGCCATAGAGGCCCGTGGGCTGGCCAGCAGGTGGGGAGGGCCTGAGTGAAGGCCTATCGCCGGCACATCCCGGCTGTGTGGGCAGGCTCCTCTTTCCGCCGAGGCTGCCCACCTCGGGCTCTCGGGCCCATCACTCTGCTGGCCCCCCGGCTCCTCCCTCTCTCCCACCCTGCGTGTTTCGTTAATCTGGGCAGCCGCTGCCACATCTCCTTCTCTCCGGTCACCCGGACGGCACTCTAGTGCCAGGCATTGTGTGGTTGCCGTATTCTTTTTTTCTGACGAGAGTTCTGACAGATGATCTCATAGATCCTTGGATAGCTGTATCAGTCTGTTCTCAATCATTTTCCATCCGAGTAACTGAAACGTGTTTTAGACACAGCAGTCCCTGAACACCTATGAAGAATGTTTTGGTGACTGAGGGGTCCGAGAGACCTTTGGATTGAAGTCCACCTCATGCTCTCGAGCAGTGTGAAGCATAGTGACCGCATAGTTGGCCTGGGGGCTGGCCTGGCCTAGGTTCCAGTGCCTCGTCTCACACACATTGGCTGGCAGGCCCGGGTCACTTGCTGAAGTTCTCAGGGCTGGCAGGCTGTTCTTCCAGACTGTAGACTGACTGCCCTGGTAGAGGTTCCCCCCACACCCTGGGAGAGCCCCCAGGGCCAGACCAGAAAGTGAAACAGCCGCCAGTGTGGTGAGGGTCATACTGGAGGGGCAGCCGTCTGCGGGGCCCAGGGGAGCACCTTCCTGTCATGACTTTTTCTCCCCTTCCTTTCATTAGCTTTGTGAATCTTTAGAAGAACTCCAGAACCTGAATGGAAAGCTCAGAAATGAAGGACAAGGGATCTGGGCCTTGCTGGGCAGAATCACTGGACAGGTGGGTCTTTCCCCTGCCATCCCCCTCTGACGTCCCCTAGCCTTCGTATGGCTCCACAGATGATTCTCCAGGAATCGTCTTCTGGTCCATCTGTCAGCTTGTGTTTGGCTGAGCCCAAGCGATGCTTTGGGGGTAATGATTTCTGACTGAAGCCTGTGGAGAGGTCCATAAACCACCCCCTGGAAACCTGCAGCTTAATTTTGTTGTTGAAATAGCTGTTTTGTTTGCAAAACTCTTCCATTTGCACTCACTGATTGCCCTGTCACTGGTGATGAAGCCAGACCCAAGCACCAGTTAATCCTGGCAAATTCTCTCCTGCCCCTTGGGCAGGGCCACGTGTTAGGGAGGGAAGGACAAGTCTGCTTCTTCCTTCAGGAGTGCAGAGTGCTTGTGGTCATTGGCACAGACGTGCCTGGCTGGCTCAGTGTTAGGAGTCCTCGTGCTGGGAGGAATGCTTGCGGGATTCTTGGACGACCCTTGGGTTGGAGAAGCGCCTCTTCTCAGCTAGGAGGACTCCAAGGAGGGCAGAGTCTGTGATGTAGTCGATCAGTAATTTTACAAAGCATGCGTTCTTGTTCGCTGTCGTTGAGGAGTGGAGTGGCACCAAGTCACCGGGCCCAAGGAGCAGTGGGTGGTGCAAGAGGCTCTTAAGGTGGGCTTCAGAGACCTCGGTGTCTTCTGTTGTTCCCTCCCCTTGCCGGGCTGGCTCTTTGCTGGGTCTGTGGAGGTGCCTGTCCAGACCCCCCTCCCTGGGTTCTGTCTGTGTGAGGCACTGCGCAGAGATGGCCATGATCTGGAGGAAAGTCCAGGGGGAGTCTGGCCACCTTTGGGCAGAGGTCGGGCCAATAAGATCATTTTTCTGATTCACCTGTGGAGCACCAGCACGGCTCAGACAAATGGCCTCCCTCTTCTTCTGTCGGGCAGAGGCAGGCCTTTCCCTTCTTTGTTTTCCACTCCCCTCTGGGAAGTGACCTTGTCTGCCTGGGAGTTTTTATTCTCCTTAAGGAAAAGGAGCAAGAGGCGCCCCCCCCCCCCCCCCCGGCTGCCCCTGGGCCACCCTGTCAGAGGCCGGTGGTGGCTGGCCAGATGGCTGAGCAGTCTCTCCCCGGTCAGCAGGGGGACAGTCGGGGTGGGGGGAGGGGACTGTTACTTGGTCCACAAGGAGAAGGGGATTGCTTGTGGTCTTTCAGACCCTAAAAACTGCATTGTTTACATCAATAGAAGTTGAACATACCGGCCATCTTGCGAGCGCCCAAGGAGAGAAAGCCCAGCAAAAAGGAAGGTGGTGCCCAAAAGACCTCGACCCTGCCTGCTGTCCTTTATAGGCAAGTATTGAGGATCTGATGGGGCAGAGCAGGGTGGGAGGGTGGGGCTGGGCTGGAGCCGCTTTTGTAGCGCCAGGCCATGGGGTCCTGGCCAGGAGCGGCCAAAGCACCTTTCATACCCCATTCCATTTTTCCTGTGTGCCCAGTCAGCATGATTCAGTCTGATAGGCTTTTGTTCTGTTTCCTTGTTTGGCTTATTCTGCAGTGTGACGTTGAGTGTGTAGCAAGCTCCTCCCCAGCCTGCAGCCAGGCCATGTGTGGGCTAAGCTGAGCCCCTGCTGCCATGTTGGGAGATGGCAGGCAGGGAAGGTAGTCTTCTTGGAAAGTCCCACAGGAACAGTGCTGTGACTGGACCTCCTCAGAACCGATGGAGAGCCCAGCAGCCGCTGTACCTGTGGGAGGGCCTTCGGCCACCTTTCTTTGGGAGCTAAGATGGTTCATTGGAGGATCAGCCAGAGATAAGATACTTTTTTGTCCATTACAATGTCATACACATTACTTGCTTTTCTGAGGGTGTGGGTGACCATATTGGCACCATGGCAGTGCCCTAATACCAGTGTAGATGGGCAGCTTCTTTGCATCTTAGATTCTTACACCCCTGGAGCCCTGGGAAGCTAAGTCACCTGCCCAGGCTCATCCAGGCAGGACCCAGGCCCAGCTTTCCAGCCTCTCCATCAATCTGCTCATGTGGCTGTAACAGTAGAAAATAAAATCCCAGTTTCCTTTCTGTGCACACACACTCACCCACCCCACCATTCTCAGAGAGTGGTACCTTTGCTGTGATGAACTTCAGCTAGAATCCCATTTGATTTCTATTTATAATCACTTCCCCTTAAGGGTACTTTGCTTCTGTTTTGCAGGAGGGCAGTTTGATGTCTGAGAGTCTTTGAAAACTTGACTTTTGCAATTTGTAATGACCGGTTTATTTTCTAAACCCCAACATTTAATTTGGAAATGCTTCATTGTCTACCTAAGCTATCTTGGGAGGACTTATTGAAGGATATTTTTAGATTTCAAACATTCATGTTAGAAAATTAAGTGAATTTTGATTGTATTTGAAATTCTTTAATGTGTCAGTTTTGATTGTCTTTAAATATCTGTGAATTATCTTTATTTATTTATTTATTTTTTTGCTTAGGCAGTTGGGGTTAAATGACTTGCCCAGGGTCACACAGCTAGTAAGTGTCAAGTGTTTGGTCTGAGGCCGCATTTGAACTCAGATCCTCCTGACTTCAGGGCCGGTGCTCTATCCACTGCGCCACCTAGCTGCCCCTCTGTGAATTATTTTTAGCATAAATTACAAATAGTAAGATATTTGGAGGAAATGGCCCTTGGATATGGAAGGATTTCCTCTATGTTGTCCATAAGAGAATTGAGTGGACTTTTCCATAACTTCTGGATTTTTTTTTCTCTTTCTTATTCAGTACTAAGGAATCAATCTAAGGGAAGCATGCATTTCCAACTCCTTAAGTCAAGGGGAACAGATAGTTATGCCTTTCTTAGAAGATTTTGAATATGACAGTTCCTTAGTTAAGCTTTTGAACTGGTCATTGAAGACTTCATTGGTATTGAGAATTTGGTAGTAATCACTACCTCACAACACACACATGTGAAGGAAATGTTTGTTGTCTGTTAAAAAAAAAAAAGAAAGCAATAAAAGTTGATAATTAAGGAAATGGCCTATAGAAAGGAGTCTTTGTAATGCTTTCCATTTTGGCATATGGTTAGAAATGGTTGGCTGTCTTTGAATAGTTTGTTATTTTCATGCTTTTTTCCCTGCCTTTCTTCACAGTTGTGGAATTTGTAAGAAGAGCCATGACCAGCATCTCCTTTTGCTGTGTGACACCTGTAAGCTGCATTATCATCTGGGCTGTCTGGATCCCCCTCTGACGAGGATGCCAAGGAAGACCAAAAACAGCTACTGGTGAGGACAGTTCTGGGCTCCTAGCCGTGACTGCTGGGTTTGCTGTTTGTGCACCAGGGACACGAGAGGCTGATTTAGGCAAAAGCGGAGAGTAGACGTTACCGGCACCTTCCTCAGTGTTTATTCGGCCTGCATGTGCACTGACTATGCCAGTGTGCCCCCTCTAACTATAGGCAGCTTTTTGTTGTCCCCTCTGACTCTTGGTGACCCCGCTTGGGCTTTTCTTGGCAAAGATACTAGAATGGTTGGCCGTTTCCTTCTCCAGCTCGTTTGGCAGATGAGGAAACAGAGGCAAGCAGGGTGAAGTGACTTGTTCAGGGTTGCTCAGCGAGTAAATGTCTGAGGCCAGATTTGAACCAGATTTTACTTGGTCTGGGCACTTCATCCACTGTGCCGCCTAGCCGCCCGTGTCCAACTCTTTGTAACCCCATGTGCCAACTGTCCATGGGGTGTTTTGTCAGGCGTACTGGAATGTTTGGCATTTCTTTCTCCAGTTTTATGCGGGCAAGGCTTAAGTTACTTGCCCAGAGTCACACAACTAGGCAGTGTCTGAGGCTGGATTTGAACTCCGGTCTTCCTGACTCCAGGCCCAGTGCTGGCAGGTGCCAGCTGCCCACAGCCACATAGGTGGCTCAGTGGAGAGAGCCACAGGGTCTAGGGGCAGGAAGATCTGAGTTCAGATCTGGCCTGTGACACTTTCTAGTTGTGTGTCTCTGGGTAAGTCACTTCACTCCTGTCTCCATCAGTTTCCTTATCTGTAAAATGGGGATTGTAACAGCACCTCCTCCCAGGGTTGTTTTGAGGACCAAGTGAATTAACATGTGTAAAGGTCTTTGCAGACCTTCAAGTGTCTTGCGAATGTTGGTGGTGAGGAATGATTGTCTGCAGGTGTCTCTGTCTTAGTAGTGAGAGAGACCCTAGCCCACCCACGAGGCAGCGGCGCTGCACACCTCCCCTGCCGATCAGAGGGTCGCCCGTTCATTCCGTAGGAGGCCTGCACTTTTCCAGCCTGTCCAGAGTTCAGAGGAAAGAGCTGTCAGCATGCCTGAGGTGGGGCCAGCAACGCCACGGGACGGATGGCTCAGGTTGAGAGCCTCATTGCTCAGTGGGAGAATTAGGACAGAGCTGCCAGGGTCAGGGATTCTGGAGCCTTGAAAAACACCTCTCCTCTTGGATGGGGTGACTGGGGGAGTGAGGTGGGAGCTGGTGTGTGTGTGTGTGTGTGTGCGCGCGCGTGTGTGTGTGTGCGCGCGCGTGCGTGCGCGCGCATATATGTCTATAAATGCATATGTAGTTTGGTGTTAGTAACATGCCTACTGTTGTGCTCTCAGCTCTGTTGTTATTTACTCACTTCAGAACTGGCCTTGTCCCTCCTTCTAACTGTCTCGGGACGCTCCTGGGCCCTTTCTCAGAGGGAGTGCTCTTGGAACCTTTCCATGCAGCTTTTGCTTTAGCCTAAATCACTTGGATCCATTAGCCTACATTTTTTTTTTTTACAATCTTATTAAACATATTTTCACATTGGTGAGGTTGTAAGTAAAAATTAAAACCAATAGGAGAAACCATCGGGAAAAGGAAACAAAACTCAACAGAAGAGAAAAAAATAGCAATTCAACTTCCATAGTTCTTTCTTTGGATGTGGATAGCATTTACCATCACAAGGCTTTGGAGATGTCTTAGATCCTTGTATTGCCAGGAAGGGTTAAGTTTATCAATATTAGTCATCGTACAACATGGCTCCTACATTGGTTTAATAGAATTTTTTAACCTGGTCAGCTTTGAGACAGAGATTTCTATTTCTTTGATTTTTTTTTAAGCTCTTCCTTAACAATTCTCTGTTAAGAAACTGATCAGATCTCAGTTGACTCCTTTGCCCATCATGCTTTCTTCCTTAAAGATTTTATGTAGTTACTCATGTAGTTTAAATTTATTAAGTGCTATTTGTCAGCCCTGGTAAGTCAGTCAGCATTTTATAAGGAGTAAAGAACTACAGTTCCTTGTAATGCAAATGCATTTAAAATATCCACTTAATGTTCCTAAAATGGTAGGGGATTATTACAAGTAATCGATTTCGTGGACATTTGTTAAGCAAGGAATCGTGTGGCCCAGAGGCCTGAGGATACAGCAGGGAACCAGGACTGACTGTAGCATGCCTGCATACCTCCAGGGCACAGGAAGAATGTGAAGGTATACAGTTGGCTTCAAGCTTTATGCTGGGAGCTGTTGAGGAGCGTGTGTGAGGCTAGTGGGCATGGGAAGAGCTCAGAGAACAGAGCCCAAGTTCCGCTGTGGTCAGTGCTCTGATGCAGGCCAGAGAGGTGAGGGAGGGCCTGCCTAGCCTGGGCATCAGAGAGGGGTCAAGAACGAGCTCTGGCTCAAGTGCCACCTCGTCCCTGTGCGTGCTGGCTCATGCCGCCCAGCAGGCGGTTTTTTCTTTTGAATTCCCAGAACACTCGGGGCTTTTTTTTTTTTGTCAGAAGACCCTTCTCCCCTACCACTTGAAGTCCCTACTGTGTGCCACAGACCATGCTAAGCCCTGAGGATACAAGGAAAGACAAAAGATGGCCCCTTCTGTCAAGGGAAACCATCTGAAAACAATTGGATACAAACAAGAGACATGTAGGAGAAAGCAGGAGAATCAGCAGAAGGGAGACCCTGGCATGAACGGGGAGAGAAATGGCTTCTTGGTGAAGATTGGATTTTAGCTGGGGGAGAGTGTCCTGGGCGCAAGGGAAGAGCCAGGGAAATGCCCAGAATCTGGAGTTTGCTAAGGTAGGATCAGGACAGTGTCCAAGGCCGCAGAGGGGTCAGAGACGCCCATTCGGTTTGGCCACGGAGAGATGTGAATAACTTTGGAGAGGGCGTGGAAGTGCTGGTGTAGATGGCCGTTTCCACCAAGGGCCGCAGGGAGAGAGGACAGTGGTGAGCGTGGGTGGAAGGACCACATGAGGCTGGTTTGTGGATGGGAGAGACGTGGGCCTATTTGGGGCCTATGGGTGAGTTCAGAGGAAAGAGCTGTCAGCATGTTTGAGGTGGGGCCGGCAGCACCACAGAGGGATGGCTCGGGTCTAAAGCCTCATTGCTCAGTGGGAGAATTAGGACAGAATAGTGACCTTCTCCAAAAATGCATGCAGCCTTCCACATCTGGGGCACCCCTCCCTTTTTCTTTAGCGTTTTAAAAAAGTTACTGATAATGTGTGTCCTCATTTCTTACAGTGCTCCTGCACGGTCATATACCATAACTTTTCTAGGCATTCCTCAATTGTTGGATGCTGCTTTGAGGGAAATATGGGTCACTTCTTACTATGGGCATTAGGAAGTAAGACAGGGCCAGCAGTCCTGGGCTTTGTTCCCAGGGAGAAGCCTTGTGGGGGCTGCCTGGAGGAGGTGCCAGGAAGCATCGTCTTCCGTCTCTTGGGATGGCCATGGGTGCTAAGTGGGTGGCCAGCTAGCACAGGTCCATTGGCTTGTCTCATTCTTTCAGATGTGCTAATCTCACGCTTCAGCTGCCTTTGCAATTGGAAGCTAGGCTTTCCCTTTTAGTTAGTTCGAGATTATTCTGGAGGATGTGGTTTTACCAGAGAAATTGAACTGTATTGATCGTGTTCTCTTCGTCTCTGGGTATGCCTTTGTGGCTTCTTTTCAAGGTCGATAGAAGCCATATAAAATAGACCCTTCTTTTAAAGGTCAGGATTAGCAGAAGGACCCCTTCCTCCCCTGCTGCTGTTAGTTGTTTTAAAATGATTGTCTTTTCCCTCCATGAACTCTCTCTTGAGATTGGATCATTAAGCTTGGCCCCCAAGAACTACATATGTGCATCTGTCTCTGTTAACTAGAGAGGCTGTGAGGAGCCTCAGTCTTCTGTCTGTGAAATGGAGCCAGTCCTGGGCCGTGATGCTTTCCGATGGTGAGGACTCTCAGCGTCAGCCCACTGTCCTCTCTCCCCTGAGCCCGCTGTTGCCTCCAGCCACCGTGCTCGTTCATGTCCCACGCTTCCCTCCCTTTGCCTGTTGGGCCGTAGCCCCCGGCTTGTCCCCCTCCCCTCTTTAGCGCCTTTCCTTGCTCGTGTGTGTGCTCCTTGGGTGCTCCTGGGCCTCTGCAGTCGTCTCTTTACAGCCCAGGGCCTGTCTCTGGGGACCTGTCCCCTCCGGTGAGTTTGGAGCCGATGCCAAAATCTGTCTGCCGAGCTCTAGCCCCCAGCCGCGGCCCCTGTCCAGCACCTCCACTGGGGCTTTCTGTCACTCCTCCCCAGCCCTGCCCAGGTCGTCACCCACGTGACCACCTCTTCCCCGCCCTTGTTTGTTCCCTCCGCTTTGTCCCCACGTCTCCTTCCTTAGCCAGGGAGTCATCGAGCTTCGTGTGGCACGTCTCATACCCTTGGCGGCTTGGGTTAGGTTCTGGGCTAGTCGGTGCCTTCCTTGGCGCCATCTCAGAACCCAAATTTCCTCGCACCTCGTGTCTGTGGGGTCCTTGGCTTCTGCTGACTTAGCCTGGGAGCCCAGCACCCATCCCACCGTATGCGCTTTATCCTGGCTCTGCTCCTTGGTCCGCTGAGTCCCTGACATGGATGTGACTCTTGGGAACGATTCAGCTTAGCCTTAGTGGGATGGGAGGGTTGGGTGTCAGAGAACCATAAACGATGCCGGCACACTGACCTCTACCAGAGGCCGTTCGTTTCTCCACTTGTGGTGTCCACCCGTCCCCCAGCTCTCAGCTGTAGCTCCAGGAAGCTGCAGCACGTGCAGCAGCCAACCGCGCGAAGCCTTGGCAGACGGGCTGAACTTTCTAATTTCTGAGTTGCTGTCAGGCGAATCTTTGAAAGATTCTAAGAGAGGGAGAAAGCGGCCTCACAAGACTAGGCAGCTGGGTCGGGGGAGGTACTGGACTTGAAGACCAAAAAGCCCGGGTTTGAATCCCGCTTTAGATACTTAGTAGCTGGATGTTTTGGGGGAAGTCACTTATCAACTCTGTGCCTCAGCTTTCCTTTTCTGGAAAATGAAAGGGGTCAGATACAACCTCCAAGGTTCCTGCCAGCTCTGGATCTGTGATCTTAGGAGCCTGTCACCGCAGTAGCACAAATGTCCAGTTTCCCAGAATTGGTAGAAAATGGAGCCTGGTGACTGTCACCGATGGTAGTTGAATAAATGGCTCCTGGACAACTTTCAGGGGAAATGGTGGACACAGAGAGCCAGCATGTCAGTGATTTGTCGAGAAGAGGTTCTGCTGGACTTAGCTTGTTCCTTTATTACTTTGGTCGAAGCATTTGGGCTGTTCTTGTGGAAAATCTGGCTCCACGTGGAGGCCAAAGAAATGGTACAATTAGGTGGGTGTGGAACATGTCCAATGGAGAGGCTTTGTGGCTTCCTTAGTGGTTCTGCGCCGGGCCCAGTGTTGGTAAGCGTTTTTATCAGCGATTTGGATGAGTGGTATGCTTATCAAGATTATAGATGCCATAAAGTTAGGGTGGATGGCCCGCATGTGGCCTGCCTCAGTCAGGTTCCAAAAAGCTATTGACAGGCTAGAAGACTGGGCCAAATCCAGTAAAATTTAATCTAACTGGGATAAATCGTACACTGATATTCAGAAAACTCCACTTCCCAAGCACCAGGTGGGGAGATGTGACTAGACAGTCGTTTATTGGGAAAAAGACCTGGTGATCTCAATGGACTGTGAGCCCCGTGCGGGTCAGCAGGATGCTATTGCAGTAGTTTGTGACCTGGTCTTGGCTTCAGTTTGGTTGCCGTGTTTTAGGAAAGACATTGGTGACCTGAAAGCATAGACAGGAGAACCACTTGGCTCTTTAATGGCCTTAAGATAGTGTCACTGGAGGACCTCATTGTGCCTGAGGAAAAAGTGATGGAGGGATGGGGTCCACGATCGCCGTCTTCAAGTATTCTTAGAAGAGAGGATGGAGTTGTTGGGCTTGGCCCAAAGCTGGATCCGAATGAGGATCAGGAGAGGAGTGAGACCTGTCTTGAAGGCCTTCCTCAGCAGTAGGATGGCTCCTGGGGGGCAGTATTGCGGAGAGCATGGTTTTTCAGCTGGGCCATGGAGGTCCCTTCCAGGTCTGTCAACTGACCAGTGTAACTAGATTACGTGTGGGCAGCGCCTTTAAAACTGCCCAGCCATCTATCCAGGGGATTTATTTAGATAGATGATGATTTAGCTAATTGGATTTTCTGATTAATAGGAAATTTCTTCGAATTTCAGTCCATGTTAAATTATTTCTAAAATGTTAGGATATTTTCTTACTTTAGTACCGTGGTGAAAATAATTTAATTTTGCTTTTATGATAGAGATTTTTAAAATGCCCACAATTATAACTGAACAGCACTTTAAGTAGCAGTAATACTAAACTCACCCAGATGCTCTCACTGGGCCAGTGGCTGTCGGGTTCAGGTCTTCCCGACATTCCCAACTAAGATCAGTCTTCCTGAGAAGGGCTTTCTTATTGCCCTTTGCTCCTTTCTTTCGGAAGCTGTCTGCAGAGAAACAACTTTTGATTAACTGGGGTCCAGTCATTTGGATTCTGGTTAATCAGGGTGTAAGCGTTGCTTTTTACTTAGCGTAGGAAGTTTAAGGAGCTCATTATACTACGAGGTTTGTGTCAGGCTGGAATTATGAATCCTTCGATTAGACAGCGTCCTGAGAATGTGCTCACTCCAACTCTGTGCAGTGGTGCAGTTTTGTCCCCAGTTTGTCCTGTGACTTTGGGCAGGTAGTTTGTGTTTTGTGCTTCAGTTTTCTCTGTTGTAAAATGAAGGGCTCAGATGTTTCCCCAGGTCCTCTCCAGCGCCCATATGTCTTTGTGACCTTGTATTCGGACTACTTCCTAGGCAAGACCACTTACCAAGGCCAACCCATTCCCTGCTCAGGTGATCCTGTTCTATCCCATCTCTTCCAACAAATTGGCCCCTCTGTCACCTGCACTGTCCCTTATTTTCAATTTCTCCCTCTCCACTGGTTCATTCCCTGCTGCCTACAAACATGCCCATGTCTCCTCCATCCTGAAAAAACTCTCACTTGATCCTTTCATCCTATTCTCTTCTGCCCTTTGTAGCTAAACTCCTAGAAAAAGAGGTCTCCCATAGGTTCCTTTGTTTTCTCTCCTCTCACTCCCTTCTTAATCCCTCATGATCCAGCTTCTGACCTTATCATTCCACCAAAATCTCTTCTCCAAAGTTACTATTGATCTCTTAGTTGACATCCGGTGGCCTTTTCTCAATCTTCCTTCTCCTTGACCTCTCTGCAGCTTTGGATACTGTTGGTCACTCTCTCCTTTTTGATACTGTATTCACTCTGGGTTTATGGGACACCTCACCCAGTCCTGGTTGTCCTCCTACCTCTGACTGTTTCTTCTCTGTCTGCTTTGCTGGCTCCTCCACCAGATCACAGCCTCCAACAATAGCAGTTCCTCAGGTTCTGTCCAGAGTCATCTTCTCTTCTCTCTTTATACTGTTTCACTTGGTGATCTCATCAGCTCCTATGGCTTTACTTACCATCTCTGTGGTTGATTTTTTTTAATAGCAGGTAATAATGAAGATTACTAATAGCTACTGTATCGACTGCTCTTTCAATTATATTTTAATGTTAGATTAATTTTTTTTAATGACTATTGCTTTAATGAGTTCATTTGGTCTTGGAGTGTTGATATTTTCATTCTCTAGTAGGAATGTCTGCCATATTAGAAAATGAACCATTGATATCCCCCCTACCCCAGAAGTAAGCCTTCTTGCGCACTTTTTGAACAATATTTTCTTTGGAGAACAAATTGTTTGCAGTTTGTTATTGGTAAAAATGAAAAGATAGAGTGGCTACAAAAGCGAATAGATGCCGGATCAATGGATGCCTTTTGGGATTAAGGCACCACAGTCTATAAGTTAGTAAAGAAAAAAAAATGCCTCTCTTTTCCAAAGACAGTCCATTCTTGTCCATGTTGTATTACTTAGGGAAATTTTCTTTAAATATGTTCCTAGTGTTTCTGCAGATACAGATGGAGCTGCTTTTTATGTTAGTGAAAGGGTTTCCCAGTGGTTCAGAGGTGTGAGTTGTATATGGTGAGCGTCGAGGCCCATTTATCTATAGAAAATGGAACCATACACACGTGCAGGTTGATGGTTCGGAGGTGAAAGTGAGTATTTAAACACACTGTTCGGTTTTGTTTCCACCACAGGCAGTGCTCAGAGTGTGACCAAGCAGGGAGCAGTGACATGGAAGCTGATATCGCCATGGAAACCTTACCAGATGGGACCAAACGGTCACGGAGGCAGATCAAAGAGCCAGTCAAATTTGTTCCTCAAGATGTGCCACCAGAACCTAAGAAGATGCCAATCAGAAACACAGTAACTATCGTGGTTTTGTTTTTAATTATCATTACGTAAAGCTGGATGATATGTAAGAAACAAATGAATCTGTCTCCCATGCCCCAGGAGTGGGAGCCCCTCACTCTAGGATTGGTTTCAGCCTGTCTGTGCTACGTTGACAGCTGGTGTAGGTCAGGGGGCGTTGCTGGAGTCTTGGGAGTGAAAGATGCAAGCTGCCTTCCTGCTTAGATGTGTGTCTTTCACCTTCTCCAGAACTTCATTCTCCTGTCAGAATAGCAGTTGTGAATTCTACTTGTCCTCATCTGTGCCCGCTGTGTTTTAGATAGATAAAGTAAATTTGTACCAGCTTTCCACTTAGGTCTGTAGGTAGCCTTTACATGAAGGACACCCATACTCTGTGACACCTTTAGATACTGGAGATGAGACCTCTTGGTGTTACCCTGATCCCTAAAGAAATACAAATTGAGAACCTGGCAAAGTCCAAAGGCTGGATATTGCTGTTTGTGAGTATTTTTACTTTTTATGCTTCATTTAAACACAAAAAAAGAGTGTTTCCGTGTACCTAGCCGAACGCAGAAGAGGATCTGATAGGAAATTGTGAACTTCCATTTCATGCCACTTACCTTGTTAAAGAGATGATAATATCCACATTATTTTCAAAAGCATACCTTTTATGCTTTCTTCTGTCCTCTTCTGTGCATTTTAAAAAACATTTCAGTGCCCTGATTTTTTTTGCTGTCAGTATTACTAAATGCCCTTCTGCCCGCGTAACCGGCTCCTCCCCATTAAAAACTGAGAGAAAGAAGAGGGAGGGGCCCTTGTCACGAACGGTCGCCCCCAGTGTCCTTGTCCAGAAATCTGTGGCAGTCATATTCCTATATATTCACATCACAGTTTGTTCCACCATTCCACCAATGGATGGACACTCTCTTTCGCGAATCTTTGCTACAACGAAAATGCTTTCTGTGAATGTTCGTAGATATGGGCGTAATGGGCTTTTTTTCCTCCAGATTGCTTACAGAAATCTTAACAAGGTAACGATCATATTGAGGTGACGCGAGGGCTACACAGGCAGTGATTTTTCCCTCCCCTTTTTCTAATTTGTTGCTTCTAGTCTCTTTAAAATATTCTGCTTAATGCATCATTGATTTTTTGAATAAGCAACTCATACATTTACAGTCTTTTTGACTAGCTCACATTTTCCCCCAGTAATGAAAAAAGATGGCTCCTTCACATCAGTCTTCTTTGTGTGCTCTGCTCAATGTCAGACCTGTTGGATGCTGGATGTCCAGCCCTCACTTCCCGTCTGACTGGCCGTCACCGCCGCTTTCTTGGGCTCGTGTCCCTAGCATTCCCCACCAGGCATCGCACATCCTTTTAAATGCTGTGTGCCCTTTTCTTCTTTCCTTCTGATGTGTTGTGGGTGTAGCTTCACATGTTTTCTCTTGACTGCCTGTAATTCCATTTCCCTCTTTTTAAACTGAGGTGGCCCCACCTGTGTCCTCCCTGGGCCTGGGCCTAGGCCTCGGGTCTGGCTCTGGGAGCCAGAACAGCCTGGAGACCAGATGGGGAGGTTTGGGGAGAGTCCGGGTTTTCTTTGCATGACAGTGGTGGATGAAGGGTAGATGACAGCAGTGGGCTTGGAGACTCACGCGGAGGCTCCAGTCATCACCGAAGGGAGAGGGTCAGGGTTCTAGTCGGCCCGGACCATCCGTAGCAGTGTCTGGGTCAGTGGAGAGACTGGGTTGTAGGAAAGAATTTTTGTCAGGGAAGAAACAAGGTCCGGCAGTGGCCTCAAAGTGTCAAGTGAGAAAGGAAGAGGAGAGAGGTGGGGGAAATCCTGGAGGAAGCGCTTGGAAGCGGAGAGTCAGTCTCGGCGGCCTGTGAGGTGCCACTCATCTTGGACGTGTTGTGATCGGTCCATTGCGTGTGGTGGGCAGGCGTCCTTTAGTTTTCAGCTCGAAGGCTCTTGGATCTGCAGATGGCAGCTGTATGATCCGTCACGAGCAGATTCATTTCAGATGTCTGACATCCCGTCCTTCGGGGTAGCTCCCACCTGCAGGGGACCTGTAGGAGCATGGGGCGGGACGGTGTCGGACTTGGGGAGCAGGCTTATTTTATCAGGAGGCTTTACGTCACTGGGTGATTATAGTTTCATAAAGGGAACTGACCCCACTAAAAGGGGCAAACCTGGGGATGTGTGCTGTTTCTCTACAGATGAAGAGAATTTCTCATGGCCTCATCCATTTCAGTGTGTACATTTGGCTGCAGTTGCTTCTTGTCTTGGGGTGATTTGCTTGTATTACAGTAGAATATGAATACCTCGAAGGAGGAGGTGGGGGTCTGGTGCGAGGCCCTCACATGCTTCAGTACGCTCGTAAGGGAGTGTGCTGAGGCATCCCATCATCTCCTGTAATTGCAGGGGCACTTGGTTCGGTGGTTAAATTATTTTTGTCATTTCTGTGGACTAGGAAGCATATGTTCTTTATTTGGCGTCAGCTCCGATGGGTTAAATTTTCAGTTGATCATTTGTGCCTTGGAAAGTTACGAATCAGGGCTGATTGATTGTTTTAATTGTCTAGTCTTAAGAGACTGATGGAGAAAATGGAAATGATGCAGCTTCCACTTAAAAGTATGTCCTAGGTACCCCCTTCCTCCCGAAAGCTGATTGTTAAACGTTTACCAGCACAGCCCTGTTTGGGCCCCATAGGACTTTCTGGAACTTCTTTATACATTCTGAGAACTGAGTCTTTCTGCCTCCTCTGGAGCTCAGAGTGAAGGCCCAACAGCCCTTACTGCTCCTGCTGGCTATGGCAGAGGAACATTTATAGTCCTCTTTTCTGAAAATGAGGGTATGATAAAAAAAAGGAGAGGCCCCTTGGTAAAGGGACTCCAGCTGCCATCTGGTGCCTTGGGATTTTCCTTGGGAAAGGTTAAGTCTGGGAGATTCTGTGATAAAGGGTGCAGATCGGAAGGATTGATGCGTGGGGCTCAGGGAAGGGGAGGGGCTTCTCAATTTGCAAGTAGATCGTGGGAGATGTTCTTTCTCAGTCGTGGTCGCCTCCTATTTGGGGAGCCAGCCCAGACCGTCCTCCTTCGGGCTCTCGTCTTAAGTGTGCTTGTCTCGGTTGCTTCAGTCCTTGGATGTGGCTGTATCGAAAGAGCTTCCTGCTTTTTTGTGAGGACGTGCAGACTCCCCAGCCCCGCGGAGCCTGTTCCGTGGGGCCTGTGTCTCAGAGATTTGCTCTCCTCTTCCCTTCCAGTGTTCCTGAATGTGCTGCCATCCGTCAATTCTCATCCTTCTCTTCACACTCAACGGCCTCCCAACCATGTATAATCAGTTACTCCTGCAGGCTGCTCTCCAGGGCCACTGACATGACCGTCATCGCCTTGCACAGTCTCTACCCCTTCAGACGTGTGGTATTCAGAGGGCTTTAGGGTTGGTCACATTAGCCTTCTTCGTTGGTGCTGAATTCACCAACCCTAGTTTGTTAGTATTACGGATTAGTATTAATGACAATTGTTTGTGCCCATCTGCTGAATGAACACAGTGATGATACTCGGTCTGACTCCACAGCACCGCTGGTCAAAGGGAATGCTGACTCTGGCATTGGGGGATTCTCAGGGGCAGGGTTTACCAGCTGTTAGCTCCCCAAAATGCATTGTCTTTTTGCTTAATTAATACAATGATGCAATGTATTTAAATAATCTTGGCCTGCAGATGTATTCACTCCCTGCCCTTCCTCTCTGTCCCAGGGGCTCTGGAGTGGTTCTCTCAGGAGGGTCTGCTTTCTCTCCGCATGTCCACTTCCTGCCTTCCCAGGCCTCTCTCAGCCCTTCCCATCCCTCTTAGTCAGGGACCCTCCCTCTCTTCACTGGTTTCAGTTTCTGGGTCTGTGGCTTGTTTGGACGTAGCTGATGGCATGTTGTCTGCCTTGTTGGAACGTGAGCTCCTGAAGGGCACTGGCTGGCTTCCTTTGTAGCCCCGGGCCTGGGCACCATGCGGGCACCCTGGAAGCACTTGATAAATGCTTGTTGACTGACTTAAGAACAAGATATTTGCCTTAATGTGGTCCTGGCTTCATTTTGTTTTTGCTTTTGTGTTTTCTTTAAAGTGTAATGTATCCAGGTTACTAAGGAGGCCCATTTGGGAAACAACATTTTTATTAGACATAGTGATAGTAATTTGATGAATAATTATCATGGACTAATGTTGAAATGATTTGACTGACAAACTGGCTTCTTTTCTGCCGTTCCACCTGCCTGGTTTTGGGGACTCAGGGGGCTGCCTTACTGGGGTTGTTGGCCTTCTCAAGCTTTCCCTGTGCTTCCGGGATGTAAAAAGTCAATCTCGAAGTCCCTTTTGTGAGCAGTCTGCGTTTTAGAAAAAACAAAGTGCCTCTTAAACTTTAAAAACCTATACATACCCGCGCACGTGCATGCACACACACACACACCCCCCATCACCCACACCCTCCCATTCCCCCACCACCCACCTCCGGTCTTACACTCTCTCTCTGTCAGAGGGTATTAGGAACACTTGTGTAAACTCTTACGGTTAGTATTCATGCCTGACATCTGGGTCCATATCAGTGCTTTGGCGTAGGGCGTGCGCTGAGTGGATTTGTACCGCTGTTTGGCTCTGTTCTCTGACTTGAGTCCTCAGTAGGTACCTTTTGGTGATTGATGTTGGTTTTGTTGCCTTTTATTTTAGTATTTTTTGTGACACTGTTAGCATAAATTAAATGAGATAACATAAACCCTCCAGCCAGTTGGCAGGCCTGGAATAGTTTTTACTTTGGGTGCTAACCATTCCATCTGCTGTCTTTGAGTAGCCACCAGAAAGAAACAGATGGTGTTTTATTCACACTCTATTTAGATGAGTTCCATTTTCTTCCTAAATGTTGTGAGAGTGCCAGTTTGTGCTTTGCCTTCAATACTTCCATAATGAACAAACAAATACCAGTGGCATTTTCTGTGGGAGCCAGTCCATGGTGAAGGAAGCCCTGGGTACCTCTACCAAAGAGCAGCTGGCCTGTCTCTGAACCTCGGTGTCTTCTTCTACGCACATGAAACTGGAGTTCTTGGAGCTTGCCTCTGGTCCATAAGGTTGGCTTTCATTCTCCTCGTAACTGTGAGGAGGGAGAAGCTTGTCCATACTGAAGCATTTCCTTCTCTTTGATATCATTTTGATGAAGAAGGCATTCGTGAGGTCACAGCTGACACTTGAAGGTTTCTATCTGGTTATGCATGATTGATTGGCCAGGAGGAAATGGTGCCCAGTGGAGAATGCGCTTGGCTGGACCTGTGTGGGTTTTGGGGGCACGAGAAGAAAGTCGGTCACTAACCCCATCGGTGCTATTTCTTCTCCTGTGAGGAGTTGTTCTCTGGCCTTGGGGACACCAAATGCTACTTAGAAGTTCAATAGGTCCAGATGTAGATGCTTGGAAACAGTAACTGTAGCAACCTAGGAAGTGGTGGCTGGCCTGGGGACCAAAAGAGTCCTCGTAATTTTAACAAGCTTGATGAATTTGGCATTCTAGGGTGTGACATTGAGATCAAATGCTAGGTCAGCATGTGGAAGACCTTGCTAGTTAATGAATCAATGGGTTATTGGTGCCAAAATATTAGTGAAACAGGCAGCATGTCATGCCTTCCTTTGAGCCCCTTGAGCAGAATATGGCCCTTTTCAGATTTAAGGAACCCAGGAGGCAGAGCATTCGTGGCATGGAGAACACCTGGAGAAAATGCCCAGAGTCAGGAGATGGTGGGTCTTGTGGGAGGAAGGCCACGGAGGCTGGTGTCACTGGGTCTGGGTCACAGACTGTATGGGGGGACGTAACGTCCAAGAAGACCAGAAAGGTGGGAGCAGAGCAGGTACTGAAGGGCTCTGAACCCCGAGCAGAGGACTTTGTATTTGATCCCAGAGGTGGGGTGACAGGGAGCCAGTGGAGTTTGTTGAGTATACATGGGGGCGGGGGGCATGACATGGTCAGACCTGTGCTTTAGGAAGATCACTTGGGTGGCGGAGTGGGGTTCACCCAGCAGGCTGCTGTAGTAGTGCAGGTGGGAGGTGATGAGAGCTTGCCCAGGGTGGCTGGTTTCAGAGGAGAGAAAGGGGCACGTTCTAGAGATGGTATGAAGGAACGTTTCTAAACCTTGGCAGTAGAGTGGAGACAGGCTAGGGCAAGCACAGAGGTCAGGGTTGACCACTGGGTTTGGAGCCTGAGGGCGAGAGTGGGAATGGCAGTTTCCTTGAGAATGATAGGGAAGTGTAGAGATGGGGAGAAGTTGGGGGGGGGTGAGCTCAATTCCGAACACATTCCGTGGCCCTGCTAGTTCAAGATGTCCAGTCTGCAGTTGGAGATTGGAGGTGGAAGTGGGCACAGCGGCCGGGGCTCCCTAAGTAGATTTGAAAATCCTGAGCGCTGTGGTGATAATTGAATCCCTGGGAGCTGATGAAATCATCGGGAGTCCGTGGGACATGTTCAGTTAGTGGGCAGGGCCTGGATGAAGGGGAAGGAAATGAGCATTTATGTAGCCCTACTATGTGCCAGACACTGTGCTGAGGGCTTTTTATAGATATTATCTCATTTGGTCTTCACACCAACTCTGGGGGGTAGGAGCTGTTATCCCCATTTTATAGCTGAGGAAACTGAGGCAAACAGGTGAACTGACTTGCCCAGGGACACACAGCCAATAAATGCTTGAGACTCGACTTTAACCCAGGTCTTCCTGACTCCAGGCTCAATACTGTGTGCACTCTGGTGCTACCTAGCTGCCTCTACAGCATCCAGTAAAGGAGACACATAGGAGAAGAGCCAAGAGAGAATGGTGTCCTGAAACCCAGAGAGAAGAGGGAGCGTTGACAGCGTCAGCAGCTGCAGAGAAGGCAAAGACATTGAGGAAGGAGGAAAGGCCATTCATTGGATTTGGCAACTGAGAACCCTTTGTAACTTTGGGGAGGGCAGTTTGAGCTGAGGGAGTAGACTGGAAGCCAGGTGGAGAGTGCTCAGAAGAGAGCACAGGCAGGGATGGGGAGACTCCTGTGTATGGGAAGTAGCCTCTTCAAGGGGGTAGCCATGAAAGGCAGGAGAGGCAGGAGAGACGGGCTGAAGATGGGCTGGCCTGGGCGTGTCTGTGGCCGGTAGGGAAGCAGCCAGTAGACAGGGAAGGATTGAGATTGATGGGGGGGGGTGACGGGGCAGTCTGCTGGAGAAAGTGGGAGCGAATGGCATCCCTTATGAAGGTAGAGAGGGGCTTGTGAGCCAAGCCAAGGAGGTGGGTTGGGCTACGGAGGGAGCTCTCAGGGAATGGCCTCAATTCTCACAGCGAGAGTGGGGCCCAAGAGCCAGGGCAGCTTGGGAGAGGAATGACAAGGTGCAGAAGAGATTTAACTGGGGAGTGGGGGAAGTGTGCCCGGGGGTAGGGAGGGCCCATGGGCACTCTTGTGCTGGGGTCAGGGTTCACCTGTGAATGAAGGAGACTTCTGCTTGTTTTCACTGACGTTAGTGACACAGCTGAGGGGCTCGGGTTCACTGGGCCATCGTTCAGTCACTCAGGGTTTTTCACTGGTCTCATCATTTCTGTTTCATTTGGTTTCACCCAGTTAGGGGGCCTTTGCCATCATTGTGAAGGACTGGAAGTTGTACACTTTGTATTCTGCAAAGTGAATGAGTTAGTGGTGGAGTCTGGACTGAGCTGGCCTGCATTTTAATGGGAAATGCAAGGCTTTTTGGAATTCTAATGGACTTGGGCAATTTCAAACATTTTAATGGAGCTAGGGCTGCAAATGGTCCTAATCACAACAGAATATCTATTTGCTTGAAAACAAATTAGTTTTGGCAATTCAGCGTACTTTTTTGTTGGTTTGGATCTTTTGGAGGCAATCAGGATTAAGTGACTGGCCCAGGGTCACAGCTAGTAAGGGTTTGAGCTCAGGTCCTCCTGACTCCAGGGCCGGTGCTGTATCCTAGCTGCCCCGTAGTCCACCACACTTTGACAGCACTGGCCAGTGGCCCCTCACATCCTCTCTCCTGGTTCCTTCATTTTACAGAAAAAGAAACTGAGACCCAGAGAGGATGCATCTTGACAGGTCACAGCTGTTACGTGGCACAGGCTGCAGCTGGGTCTGGATCTGTTGCCCCAACATGTGCTAAAGCTTTCCCTGTGCCAGGTCCTTCTCACGGTGCCTGGCACAGAGTATGCTCCTAATGGCTGCTTGGGCCGAGGCGGTATCCCTGAAATTGTGGTCAGCTCATTCTTGATGGCTTAGGGAAGTCTCACGTGGGTGTCCTGTACTTTTTCCATTTTAAAATTGACCTTTGCAATTGGAAAGTTTCTGAGGGTTGGGGATTTAAGTGAGTGGTAGGAAGAGAAGTGCATGTATTCTGTTCTTCTCCTTTCCCCAATGCCATGTAAATGGTGCATCATGGTATTTAGGAGACGATTGTGAAATACTGATGTGTTTGTTTATTTGCTTTTAGAGAACCAGAGGCCGCAAAAGAAGCTTTGTTCCTGAAGAGGAAAAACCTGAGGTTGGGGACAAAAATACTACTTTTTCCTACAAAATTGAACATTTGTTGGAAAACATCTTTCTGGCCTCCCATTAAACCTGTTCTCCCCCTTTCTCCTTCTTCCCTTGTTGTGGTAGGAGCGAGTTCCTCGGGAAAGGAGACAGAGACAGTCTGTGCTCCAGAAGAAGCCCAAGTCTGAGGACCTCCGTACCGAGTGCGTGACCTGCAAGGGAACTGGAGACAACGAGAACCTCGTGAGGTAGGCCTGGCCTTCTTCAGTGCTCGGGAGGGTTAGCGCTCCCACGGTCGCTTTGTCTCCTTGAGTCTGGGATGAGAGAGCGAAGGTAGGAGAACGTCCCCAGACTGGCTGCTTCGGCACGGCCTTGCTGCTTGCCCTCACTCTGGGTGGAGACTTCCATCCAGTGCACGGGCTGGCCCCCAGACAGCTCACTGTCTCTTGAGCATGGTCTGCCACTGCTGAGGAACCACAGGGTCCCGCCATGCCAGCGCTCTTGTACTTGAGTCTCTGAGGAGACAGTGAGGGGGGTCGGGGGAGCGAGGCAGGCCGGCTTCTCCTCAGACACTTGCCGAGCCCTGTCTCGTCGCACCTCACAAGACATGTGTTAATGCTTCTTTCTTCTGAAACAAAGAAAGCTGAAAAGGTGGCCTGGAAGGAGTTTTGTTTTTGTTCTCAGTTCCTTTTCCCCTTCCCCTTTCTGTCAGGGATCTGGGGGCTGAGTGGGAGGAGCTGACACTGCCCGGGAGCCATGATGGATAGTGCCCACACCTGTGCTGGTTCTGCCCTTCACTTCTTTAGCTAAGCCCAGAGACAGCTTGGCATCATGGTGAGGACACTGACTGGACTTGGGGTCAGGAAGCCTGCTGTTCTCATCCATCCTCAAGCCTCACTGGGTGACTCTGAGAAAGCTGCCTCAGTTTCCTCAGCTGTAAAGTGGAAACACATGGCGTTTCTGAGGCCCAAACGGACTAGTGTACATAAAGTGCTCTACCCATTCTAAAGCACTGAATCGGTGTTCTTCACGCTTAGCCATTTTGAGAAGAAAGTAGACACCCTCCCTCGTGCCCCCCAACTGAACAAAGTCCTGGAAGGCCAGAGACTCATTCAATGCTGGCCATCTGGCCCAGGGTTCTCCTCCACCCCATCGGCTCAGAGTCGTGGCCAGCCCAGCTCCGCCTCTCCCTCCTAAGCTGGGTGAGTCTGGGTGATTCTGCTCACTCTCCCTGAATCTCAGTCTTCTCCTCTCCAGAATGGGGTTAATCCTTGCACTTCCTGCCCAGCCAGCTTACAGTGTTGTTGTCGGGGAGTCCTGATACCAGTAACAAGAATTCAGGTTGTTCTGTTCCCTGCCTCTGGCAGCTAGCAAGACGATAGCCCGGCCCTTGCCCTCCTGGTGCTTACAGTCTGTGAAGGCAGGTTACATCCCTGCAACTGTCTTGTTTCCAAGTATGACTTTCTAGTCCCCAAAAGAATAGAATAATGATGGGTTTCATGGCTGGATTTATTTAAAGAAGCGTCTAGTGGACGTTCAGTGAGGCATCAGCTGGTACGTCTTAGGAATTGATGGGACCTGGTCACCGAGAAGAAAGAAAGTGAGGCTGGTTACCGCCGGGTTCTGGGAGAGCAATGGCGGCCTGCAGCATGAGGGCAGCCGATTGGGACCAGTTGGTTCTCAAGCAGATCTCCATTGAACTAGGGAGAAACTAGACTTGGAATCTTGTTGGTTCCTTAGGCCGTGCCAGTGGGTCAAGTTGACCTAAGTCAAGGACGTGGAGCAGAAAGGGGCACGGTGACACTTAGGTGTCCATGAATAGAAGTGTTGCTGGGCAGCTTGGCCTTTGGGTTCTAGTTCTGCTTTGGGCCCAGAGCTGCCTGTGGGACCCTGAGTGCCTCGCTGTGCTCGGATGGCCCACGCTGTTATCTGATCTGAGCAGAGCTGCTCTGTGTGGGTAGAGTAGAGGGGCTTGCTTCATTCAGAGTTGATAGCAGCAATGAAGAAGTCACAGGTTCAGTTGAAAAATAGATGTCTGTGTGCAGGAGAGGCCTTTGGCACTGTCCCAGGCTTGGCCATTGGGATGATTTTTACAAGGATTCAGAAAACCTGAGCCTTTCGGGTGTGAGGCTGCTCGCTGTGTCAGAGCTTTTTATGAACCCCCAAGGTAGTCCCAGGGAAATGGCCACTTGCTACACTTTTGGGTGGGCGTTTTTCAAGTATGGGCCACTGTCCGGTGTCTGAGGCCAGTGAGCAATCCCTGGTAGCCTCCCAGCTCTGACAGGGCCCTAGCATCATGAAGATGATCTGGACCGTCCTTCCATCGTTTCCCCCCGTCATGTTGTCTCTCTCTGTGGAGTAACCAATCAACGGGAGTCCTGCAGACACGGCATTTTGGGGGATTCTGGGAAGGGTTTGGGAGGCTTTCTTTTTGTTTGTGAGAAGGTGAAGGTGAAGCTGTGCAAATGCCAGAGTCCCTGGTTGGGTTTTCTCAGGAATATAAGGGTGTTAGGTCCATTCCTACGTAGGTTATTAAATATTTTTGAGTACAGTTTTGATTTGAGTGTGATTTTAAGTAGCTTATAGAGCAGTACTGAAGAGAGTGGCTTTGTCCTTTTAGGGAGAGAGGAAGAGAGGGAGGGGGAAAGAGAGAGGAGAGGAAGGAGGGGGCGGGCAGGAAGAGCTCATTCCTCTAAGGCCTTACATCTGCCTGTTAGAAAGTGGACTCTGCCTCGTTTGGTTGGAGTTTAAATGTGGTGCATCTCCATGATCTTTTTTAAACTTTTTTTAAAAAAATTATGACATTTAAAATGAAGTTTCCTGTGTTCTAAGCGTATATTTCAGTGCTCGGGAAATAGACCCCAAAGATGGATCTGAGTGCGAGAGTGTATCTGTTGTGCCTGTTTAACAGCCTTGAAAAAATGAAAACTTGGGGGAAGTCATTTCTTGGACGGCTGGCACCACACCACACATACAAAGTGTGGACTTAAATAGGCACTGTCTCCCTAGGAGAGTGTAAGCCCCCTGAGGCCAGGGGCTACTTGATTCTCAGCACCTAGTGTATAGTGCCTGGAACAGAGCAGGCACTTGATAAACACTTGAGGATTGATTGACAAACAAAAGCCTTTGTTTTCCTTCCAAGCTCCACTGTCCACATTGATGCATATCTCTGTGACTGAGAAGTTAAGTGGACACGCCCACAAGGCCAGTGAGAACAGTGCCTGGTCTGGAGAAGGAGTGTGAGGTCCTGGCCCACAGATGACCTCAGAGGCCTGAGGGAGAGGATCAAGGGCCTCTAGAGGGGAGTTGGCACCCCCTCAGGCAGTTGGGCAGTCCCGGAGCTGAGTGTGGCCCCAGAGAGCCGGGATAGATATGCAAGGACACCGGTGGGCTGCCCCCTGGGCTCCCAGAGTCAGAGAGGCCTGATGGGCCTCCGGATGGTGGAAGCCACCATTGACTGGACCGGTCTGTCCTCTGGGGCCCCATCCAGCGTGTGGCCAACACCTGCTGGTCATGCCTTCACACGTCTGCCCCTCCACTGCCCAGAGGGGGTGCTGTCGCTGTGGGTGGGTCTGGCTGCCCCCTTCCTCCTCTCCAGGCTGTCCTCCTCTGGGACGTCATCACTGCTCCATCTGTTCCTGATGACTCCAGAATCACACAAAGACCTTCCTTTGCTGGCCCTTTCCCACCTCGTCCCCTGCACGTACTCTCTGGCCCAGTGACACTGACCTCCTAGACATGGCTGACCAGGTCTCCCGTCGTGGAATGCTCCCCCACCTTGGCATCCTTCAGTCTTGGTCCTCTTTGCTACTGCCTTCTGCTCAGGGCTTAGAATAGGGAAGTATCGTAGTTCCTGCCTAATGAATGCTTGTTCACTAACTGTGTCAGGACAGAGGCCGCGTGGTCACGGGGTCATGGAGCCAGGGAGACCTGGGTTCCAGTCCTGCCTCTGACACTTGTTAGCTGTGTGACTCTGAGGAGTAACTTCCCAGTGCCCTGGGCATCTTTGTAAGGTTTCCGTCACCTAGGAGAAGCCAGCCAACGTGGGGAAAGGAGGTTCCTCACCTTGAGGTCCTCTCCCCTTCTCTGATGAAACCATGTGTCCAGTCTCCAAAAAGGAGTAGGCCCTGGGGACCGAAAAGTGAAAATGGGAGGCAGACAGTGTGTTAATAGAACAAGAGTGACTGGCCGTTCTTGAGCACATGAAGGTTTGCAGATCACTTTCTCTGTGTTGTCAGTCACCCTGGGAGATGGTGCAGTTGTGTGGGGGCACATCATGACTCAGTGTCTGAGGCTTGGACTTGGGTCTTCCTGACCCCAGGCCTAGCACCCTGCACTGTGGGCACCCTAGCTGCTTCTTGCATCCAATAGAATTAGGGGCAAAGTGGAAAAAAAAGAGTAAAAACATTTGTCTGATAACAGACTTTTAGAGTCAGTGAGCATGCAGTCACGAAGCCCACACTGTTTGCCAGGCACTTTGCTGGGCCCTGGGCATCCCAAGACAGGTGGTCCAGCCAGTGATGGCCAGGTCCATCAGAAAGTCCATCAAGGTTTCCTGGAGCACCCTCTCAGGGTGCATGCAGGTGCATTTTTTACCCAGGGGCATTCTCCACTCTGCAGTCTCAAACTCATCATGGGGGTGTTGCCCTTCCTCCAAAAGTGTGTTCTTCATATTTCCTGTAGGCTTTTGTCTCTCTGTAGCAAGAGGGTCCCTTTCCCGGGGACGCCCGTTCTTGGCTCTCCTCAGCCTGCTCTGCAAGGCCTGGCTGTCTCTCCTCTCCAATGTCCTACCTAGCAGGTTCTCCAGAAGTTCTCAGCATCCTCATGTCCTCCTGTGGGCTGCAGAGGACACTCAGAGATGCAGATGCTGCAGCTGAGATGGGCAGGCGTGGCCTTGAGCAAGGAGGCAGAGGAAGCAGTCACGCCCATTGGCAGGGGATATCCCCATTGTCGCATCCCATCGATCCTCCACTAGAAGACCTCATGGGGGAGCTCTTCCTCCAGGCTTCGCTAGCTCCCCTTGTCCCCTCTGAGATCTCCTCCTGTTTATCCAGTAACCGGCTTGCTTGTTTCTTCCCCTGTTGGATTATGAGCTCCCTGAGGGCAGGGACTTTTCTTTTGTACCTCTTTTAGATCTCTGGCCTCATCGACACTTACTGACTCAAGTCTCGTTATTAGGTTTTTCCCTCCATCATCTGTCCTTCCTGTGCCAGGCCTTCCCATGCTTGACCACGACCAGCTTGCCCCATGTGGGCCTCCCCTTCTTCAGTCTGCCCTCCTTTGTGGTGGGCTCCCTGCCTCTCCCCGTCCTGCTTGTGCCATCCAGAGACGAGCAGAGGATGTCTGGGTCTCTTCTTTATCCCGATGTAATACAGGTCTTGACCTTTCTCAGTCACTCAGAGGCGGATTTTTTCTGGCAAAATTATGTTTACCGCACTTTATTTAACTTTCTGTCACCTCCTTTAAAAGGGATTCCCCTTATTTTTACCCTGAAGCAATCAGTTCCCCTCTTAGGGAGAATCAGGTTGGGAATAGAATTTCATTTCTTTTGAAATTGCCTTTTGAAAAATGGCATTATCACGAGGGCAAGCACAGAAGTCGCAAGTGGTTCCGCTTTTATTAGGCAACATCCCCCAACGCATGTCTGGACCACAGATGCGCCCCCCCCAACTCTGATAGTGTTCCAAGCTCTTGGGGCCTTTCTTCGCTGTGTCTCTGCTTCTTCTTGGCTGCTCGTGGCATCTCTAGGACACACTGACCAAGTCACTTCTTTTCCCCTTTATTTACCCTCAAGCTTCCTACAGTCCTATTCCTAAATTTCTCACATGCCTTCTGCCAAGAAGTCAGTAGGCATTTAAAAGGGGTCTGTGCCCTTGGGGAACTTACATTTTCTCAGGGGAAACGTCACCTCCACATAGAATTAGTTGTGAAAGAGGTGCCAAGCCAGTGCTGGTGATTTCAGAGGAGGGCCGAAGCCACCTTAGCAGCTGTGGGATTGAGAAGGGCATCGTGTGGGAACTGGGCGTGGCACACAGCCATTCTGAGAAGCCCCGGTGAGGGTCGGGGGCAGGTGAGGGATGGGCCAGCATGACTGCACTGCAGTGTGGGAAAGAGGGTCTCAGTGACCCCTGCAGCCACGCTTCCCCCCTGGCGGCAGGACCTCCCTGGAGGCCGTGGCTCATGGCGACTTTCTCAGATTTTGGCATCCCTGAGGTTCTGGGTGTCATGGCTGCCATTCTTCCCTGTGAGATGCAGCTCATTTTTTCCCTCCTCCTTTTCAGTTTAAAGCCGTTTGGATCAGATTGGCAAGGCACTGGGCATTCTTTGTGAGTTTTGTTCTAGGCGTCCATCATTGCCTGGAAGCCTGGCATTCCTGCAGATCTCGAGCCGTGTGTCTGAATGCAGCACCACTTGCCTGTCATCCTTTCAGCCAGCCTCACTTTTCCTCCATCAGTTTTTCTCCTTTGCCTTCCGTGAGCAGCCAGGATGAAAATGCCCCCAGGCCCTGTATGGTCTTTAGTCTTTTCTGCAGTCCTCCTAATAATTGGAAATGTTTGCTGGGTTCCTTCTGGCAGTGTCATTTGTACCCACATGAGTGGCCAGATGGAGGTGCTAAGCATCCATTGGGACAAGTGTTGAGAAGTTCCCAGTGGCCCCTCTACCCACTTCCCCTGCTGGAGCCTTCTTTGGATTCTCTGCCTCCCGCCCCCAATTTTCACGGATACCTATTGAATTGTCCCCGAGAGCTTGGAAGGTGGCAGGGCTGGCCTTCTTGAGGGGACGGGGAGGAGGCCCCCCATGGGATTCTTGTTAGGTCTTGGTGATACTAGAGGGTTGCTGGGATCTCTTCTAGCTCTGAGGCTGTTGGACACTAATCGGGACAGAAACAGTCACTTTCCTTCTCCAGAGGTCTTTCTCAAATATCAGATTGGAAACAGGTCAGATCTTTTTGGTGCCCTGAAGGACACCCTTTGGTGATAGAGGCTGTTCTCCTAAACCTCCCTTTCGCGCTTGGCTGCTGGTGCTGCAGTCAGAGTGGGGAGCTGGACCAAGTCTTAGACGTAGACTCGGGAGACCTGAGTGCAAATCTTGGTTCACACAGACCCTTCGCTGTGTACCCTAGCAGGTCACCTGGTGTTTCAGAGCCTGTAAAGTGAGGACAGTGACCCTTGCTTACCTACCTCGCAGCAGTCTTGAAGAAAACTTTGTGGGGCCATTAGTGGGATATCACACTGGAACTTGTTGGCAGTGCTGACTATGGGAGTGACGAGAGCATTGGACTTTAAAAACAAATGATCCCAATCTTTCGTTCTGTTGGCAGCTGTTGTGAGAGTCTCATTCCATGACTTCAGCCCTCTCAGAGAATGCTGCTTCTTGGTGGGGGATGGGGGGGTCCTTCTCCCTCCATCAGTGTAGATGGAAGCACCTCTAGACCTTGAAAGGCCAGAGTCAGGGGTGTTGTGGTGGGGCGTGCTCCCCATCTCCAGAGCTTATCCAAATCAAGATCGTGTGATCCGATGTCCTGGTCTGGGCTTGGAGGCTCCTCCCTTCTTGACTGTGCATCTTCCACCTGACCAGCTTGAGCATGAGTCCCAGAAGCCAAGGGAAGAGAGTCCTCCCCAAATAAGACCAGGTCTGAGTGCTACGTCTCCATCCGTTCACAATGTCCTCGGCTTGAGACCTGGAGAAGAGATGACTCGTGAAGGGCAGGTGAGGTCAAAGACGTGTCTGCCCTGAGATTTCAAGTAGACCACTGCTTGCCGCTTGACTTCTTGCCCCCAGATGTTGATGAACTTGAGTGTGTTTTGTGTGGACGTTTGCAATGGAATGGTTTTGTTCCTCAGTGTAAAAATTGTTATTCGTTCAGAATTAAGCTTTTCTTAGTGTTTGTGGTCATGATGCCTCTCATTCTATTGCTCACGGAGCAGAATATGCCCATTTTACGCAGCCCTTCTCCTGTGGTCCCATGGTTTTTATTTTACCCACTTAGGGGAGCTTGTTCACTGCGAGACACCAGAAGATGAAATAGAATCAGTGCAGAGCACACATGCTGCAACAAAAGAGGCGTTGGCCATTTGCTTGGATTGACGAGGACTCTTGGTCTGCACTGAGCGCTTGAATAAGAGAGTGGCCTCGGGTTCTGGTCTGACCACACCTGGGCACACCTGTTTAAGGAGGCCGTGGCTGAGCTGCAGAAGATGCAGAAGAAGGCAGTCAGGATCGTGAAGGGCCTCGGGTCCGTGGCCAAGGAGGAGCAGCTGGAGGAATGGGAGTGTTGAGGGAGGAGAGGAGAGATGTGTTCAAGTCTTTGAAGGGCTCTGAGGTGGAGGACTGGTGAACCCTGTAAACCAGAAGTCGTGGGCAGAAGGTCCGAGGAAGGCGACCTTTCTCGTCCCAGAGCTGTCCCAGAGTGGACTGGGCGGTGACAGGGAACGGATTCCCTTTCCTTCAGGGTCCCTGAGCGTGGGGGGATGGCCGCCGATCAGGTAGGTTAGAGCAGGTTGGTGTGGGATCCCATCCAGCTTGACGCCATATAATGATGTGACCAAAGCACATGAGAAATGTATCTCTATTGAGATAGTTGGTCAGCTTCGTTATCCTGACCGAAGTGTGCTGAGTTAGAGTCAGAAGCCTGAAGCCCTGGTTTCAAGTCCTCCTCCTTCGAGAAGTCACGCACCTTGTCTGGAGATTGTACTGGAGGACCTCAGAGTCTGTGATCCTGGTCATCAGAATCAGAGTCCTTTGAGTCGGGCTGAACTATACCACGTTTTCCATTCACAAAATAGAAAGGCTCCTAGTCACTTCTAAAATCTTGGGAAATTCCAGAGCCTGCTCCTAAAAGCCCAGAAGTCTGGAAGTACAAATGCTCACGGACGCTTGGACGTGTCTGATTGTGCCAAACGATTGCTCCTAGGGCACAGACGGTGACTATTTATTGTAAGGGAACTGGATTCAACGATAGGATTGTTTTTAGGGCTGGTGCTGATCATTGACGTCTACGCAGATGGTTGTGCTCAGTATTTATCCTGAGTTCCTTCTCCAGTCTCTGCACGTTCCTCCGGTGGATGCAGAAAGTGCAAGCGAAGGAAAGGTCCCCGTTAACTTTGTCACCACCGAGCAGGGCTGCCGTGGGGATGCGGTGATAACTGGACGCTCTGAGTTTAAAACAAGGCTAGACGGGGGCGGTGAGGTTGTCCTGACTTGTGTGGAAACGAGAACAGCAACGTAATGGAAAGAAAGCAGTGTTTGTCTCAGGCCGTTGGAGTGCATCGGCGTTTTCGATGTTGTTCTTCTGCGGTGTCCGGAGGCGTTTGGATGCCGGGTCTTATCACTGGGTGGTTTCCCTTGGTAATTTGCAGTTGACCAAGTTAGTGTTGTTGTGAATTCTGCTGCTCTGTGTTTTCCCTTTCCAGGTGTGACATTTGAGGGTCAGTGATGTTTCTTCTTGTCCTCTATGTGAATTTAAGTATTTGTGGGGCACTTAAGCAGATCATCCTTTTTTTGATTGGGGGATACCATCACTTGTGGTGGTGGAAAGATGAGTGGCCTTGGATCCAGGAAGACCCCTGCTGAAGCCCCAGCTTGTCCCCCCAGCTGGCTCTCCCTTTGTCTGTAAAATGATTGAGTTGAACTAGAGGGTTTCTGAGCCCCCACGCTGGGTCAGAAGGTGTCCCCCTGGACATGTGGCAGGGGTCATGGTGACAAAACGAGGAGCCGTGGCTGCTGGCAGGACGTGGGGTGGGGGAGGGCTCAACCTTTAGCCTCGCCCACCACGCAAGGGGAGATCCATTGAGGCAGCCTATGGTGCTCTTTATAGCCCCCTTGCAGTGTTGCTCTGCTGGGGCCTTGATGGAGTGAGTTGAGTTACACTCTAGTAGTGACAATAATGAGCTAGCATAGATAGAGTGATTCTCTCATTTGATCCTCACGATAATCCTGTGAAGTAGGTGCTGTTATTACCCCCATTTTATGGTTGGGGAAACTGAGGCAAACAGGTTTAATGACTTGCTCGGGGTCACACAGCTAGGAAATGTCTGAGGCTGGATTTGAACTCAGAGCTTTCTGACTCCCAGCCCAGGACTCTGTGCCCTGTGGCCCCACCAGGTGCCCCTGAGATACATGTTACACAAAGAAAAATGAGTCTCAGATAATTTACAGAGGGACAGAGCCCTCGGTAGGGGGAGATGTGATGAGTGTCCAGAAGCTTGCTGTTAGGAGAAGGGGCTTTCCAACTCTGCCTGTTCCCTCCCCTCCGGTCTGGGACGTTTATACCCCAAGCAAGGTTCTAGAGCCAGGCAGCTCCATACAAGGCCTTCTTTGGTTTTCCCTAAGTGTCTGCAGAAGAAAGGGGCTTTTTGCTCATCTGCACTCACGTATTGTTTGTGGCAGAAAGGACCCCGCACAGCCGCCTCTGTCTGGTGATGGGTGGAGCCTGCGGTGGCCGCCTGTCCTGTGCCACATCTGTGTATAGCCGGCCTTCTGGGACCCTGGCCCACTGCCGCACTTCACTCTCCAGCCCCTGGGCTGAGGCCCTCCTCTGTGGAGGCCCCCTGGCTTTCCTCTCCTCCCTTCTAAACTCTGCAGTCCAGCGAACACTCAGCACAGCTCCCTGTTACTTCCTATACTTTGGCTTTGGAAGCCCTTCAGACCTGGCGCCAGACTTGCCACCCCCGGTCCTTCCCTGCACACTCCTGCAGTCCGGTGCCCTGGCCCCTTGTGCCCTGTGTGTGCCCCAGGAATGCCTGGAACGCGCTGCCCCCCACCGCCATCACTGCCGTGATTTCCCTGCTGGAGTCTGGTGTCCTCGGGTTCACTGGTCCACGTGAGGCTCATTTATCTCAGTGCATTCTGGGGCCACGGGCGGCGGGTGGTTTTTGTTTTGTCTTACTGTGCCCCGGGTGCTGTGGTGGCCCTGCTCTTTAGGACTGAATTGCTAGGACGTTGCTTGGTAACTTGGCCTCAGTTGTGATCTCTGCCTCTCTGTGGGCCCCCTGTGGTGGGCTGCCGAATGAAGTCATGGGGACTGGCAGCTGGCATGGTGGAGAAGGGGCCCATAGTATGGATTGGGGTGGGGGGTATGAGGCCATGCAGATTTGCACCAAACGTGGACTTTTCCACCCACTTATCGGCAACTTAGGAGCAATTAAGCTGCTTTGCAAAGCCTGTGGACTTCCTCCTCTTTCAGTTTTAAAAAAAAGAAAAGAAAAAAGCAGCAGCCTTAGAATCCCTCTTTGTAAAATGGGCCTACTAAGGCTGATCTGTAGGCCCTGATGTATGCTCAGAGAGCACAAACATGTAAGGTCATTCTCCAATAGTATATAGCTTCCAAAATGCATCCTTGTTTTGACTTTTGAAGGGTCTAGACCCGTTATTTTATTTTCAAAGTAGTCAAGTAGTAGTAATGACCTTTAGAATAATCAAAATTAAAAGATTATGCACCCTGGAGCCTCAAAGCTCATTTTCATCGTTTATTGTGTAGTATGATAGTAATGTAATATTCTTCTTGACAGTCTAATACTGTTTTTATTTCCCTAATCTAGTTCGAATTTTTTTTTTTTAGTGAGGCAATTGGGGTTAAGTGATTTGCCCAGAGTCACACAGCTAGGAAGTATTATGTGTCTGAGGCCAGATTTGAAATCAGGTCCTCCTAACTCCAGGGCCGGTGCTCTATGCACTGCGCCACCTAGCTGCCCCTCTAGTCCGAAATTTTCCCTGTACTAAATAGCTGCTTAAGTAAATTGAACTAGAATACTTTCTTTCCTTTCTAGTTGTAGGTGAAGGCTTCTGTAACTGTAATTCATATAAGTATTAATTATGTGAGGGCATTAATCATAATATTCACCTGCCCCTTTTATGAGGAGATGACCCTTTAGAGGGATGATTTTTAAAGAATTGTTTTAAGTTGTTTGCCCAGATCTGTGCCACAATCCAGACATTTGCCCGTGACTTGACCTCTCAGTAATTTTAATAGTAACTCTCGGTCCATTCCTTGAGCACCATCTGTGCTTGGCTGTATTTGTGTGCTTTCTTGCCGAGTGACCTCTCTGTCCTGATGGTCATCGGTAGGCCTTTTAAAATTTCAAAGAGCCAGTGGTAGGAAAGTGGCATAGTTTTATAGCTTAGTATTTGACCAACAGTGGCTTAAGGGAATTGGCACCAGACACTTTTTGAGAAAAACCTGGAGAATAGATAGGCCTTCTTGACAGCTAGCCTTTTGGTTGTCAGTGAACCCAATTTCTCTGCCATTTAAATGAAAGGAACAGTGCATGATTCAAGGCAAATGGTTTCAGTCATTGGAAATTCAGTGAGCTTTGCAGATAAGGCCATTTTGTACTAGAGTATCTTCATAAAACAAATGTCAATTTCTTCATCAATTCAAAAGTTTTGCACCATTAAGTTGATCTTCCCTTTTTAGTGTCCGTGAAAATGAGAGCTATGTCCCAGAAACATATAACTTCCCAATTACAGAATCTCTGAGTGTTTTTGGTCAGGTATTAAAATAGTGTCATAGATCTTCCCCAGAAGGTGACATTCAGTAACTCTCAGGGATGCTTCCAGAAGTCACTGTGAACTGTTGTATTTCTGGGGAGATGTTTCCAGAATAAAGCGTCTGGTTATGGAGGATAAAAATGAGGTTAGGGATTGTCTCATTAGGAACCAGCCAGGGATCTTCTAATTTACTTTTATCCTCTTAGGAAAAACCTTTGCTCCCCCCCAGGGATGCTTCCGGTTTGTTTCCTGGAGAGCGCTGGTAAGGATTCCAGGGTGAGCACTTCTTGCCCTGTTGAGGCCCGGTGTTTCTGGGCTGTGGCCTGTTGTTTCATACGGTGCTGTGTGCAGGAGGGATGCCTGCAATATTGTCCTCGTGCCTTTGGGAGGTTAGTGTGCCTCACTCACCGCAGGGAGAGCACAGCAGTCCGCTTGTCAAGAAAGTCTTATGTCCCCGGGCTAGAGGAAAAAGGAGCAGAAAAAGCACCAGGAATGCCTTGGGGAGGAGGTGGACATCCTCTGCTGCCCGTGGTGTAGTCACTGCTTCCACAGAATACCTTCCAGTGTTCCTCAGTAACACCACATTTTGTTTCCTTCTTGTCTTCTGATGTGATTCTGGTTCATGCTTTAATTCAGAGAGGCAGCTTTGGTCTTGTAGTCAGGAAGATCCAGGTTCCAGGCCTGCCTCTGATGTGTACTAGCTGTGTGACCCTGGGCAAGTCACAGTCACCTCTGAATGCTATGGCCCACTCTCTAACACTGGTGAACTGCAGAACAGGTGCTGATGGGCATAGATGGAGGTAATTTTCTTGCTGGAAGTTCCTAATAATGGGGACCTCACACGTCTTGCCCCTTTCTCTACTCCTCCCCAAAAAAGGGGTGGGGATGGATTTATATGTTTTTGTAAGAAGATTTCACATTATTTTTAAGTGGGTACCCAGCTTAAACAGAAAACGGTGAACTAAAAATGAAAGATAGAAAGTTAAAATTATAAATCTTATGCATAGGGTGACTTTAATCTCTTTGACCATTCATTTGTCAAATGCTTACGCATCACCTGCTCTGTAGAAGACACTGAGAGATATAAAAATGATTAAGATATAATAGAGTATCTCCACTCAGCGTACTTCAAGGTACAGCATAGTGAGAAATAGGATGGGTGAGTAGACGATGCAAGAAAATGGGAAACGAGTCTCCTTCAGTGGCCCTGTTGTCTCCATCGGTGCAGGTTCCGGCCCCCTGCAGAGTGACTCTTGTCTGCCCCTGCTCCTGTACCGGTTGGCTGCCCAGATTACTGCAGGCTTCGTTGGTGCTTTCCCCCATATTCTGCGTGATCGGACTTCATCCTTTTCCTGGTGGTTTGGCAATTTGGGGAGCTTTTTTCATGCTCCTCTTTCACACTGGTTTTAGGCCTTAAAGCCTTGATGAGACCTATCCGGTGTTCCTCCATTGCCCTTTGGGTGAGTCGCCATTTGGACAGGGATGGGCCATGTTTGGCAGCTATGTGGCATCACTGGAAGGTGGAAGAAGGTTATTTTATTTCCCAAATTCAGTCCACTGTGTTCTTTTCCTTCCTTAGGAGTGATCAGTCATATTAGCTGCGAGGTCAGAAGAGTGTGAGAGAAGATTCCGTTCTGGTCATCTTTTCAGTGGGGGTTGGGCTTGTCTCATCACTTTGCTGTTTCTCCCATCTCCATTCTTGCTGCTTTTTGCTTTGCAATCTCCTACATAATCTCTATTCCTTAGTCCCTCCCCTCTTCAGGCCTGAGCAGTAGCCTTCTAATTGGCCTTGTTGCTTGCAGGCTTCTCTCGTCTCTAATTTGCCCTCCCCACAAGTGCTGAAATAGTCTTCCTTGGATCAGTTTGATATTGTGAATCTTCTCTATGCCCTCAGGATAAAATAGAAAGTCTTGAATGTGGCATTGAAAGCCCTGGAGCAGAAGGGGGCTTTGGGGCTGGACCTTGGCAGGACAGGTGCCTCTTGTCTTCTAGTTAGAGGACACCTGAGTCATGTTAGGAACATAGGGGAAGAGGGCCCAGGCATCTGACTCAGACGTGGCCATGTCTGTTTTCAGGACAGGAATCTCTTCATGAAGTGGTCTGGGAGTTTTTGCTATTATTGTTTCTGAAACATACACAGTCTTTCTCACAAGGATACAGTGTTCCCATGAGGGTTATTGATTACCCTTTAAAGTTAATTTCTGCTTTATATGATTGACCAGTATTATCAGTAGCTGCTTAAGTAAATTAAACCAAAATAGTTGCTTTTCTTTGTAGTTGTAGGTGAAGTCTTCTGTAACTCTGTTATTCCTAATTTATAACCACATAATGCTCACCCATTGGATGTGCCACCTAGAGGGCTCGGTTTTTTGTCACTTCAGATGCCTGTTACTTGAAATGATGGGGAAGGGGAGCAAAGTGCCCATAGGCTCTGAGCCCTGAAAGATTGCAGCCTGCACATTAACATAGAACTGAGTTGGTCTGCATCTCAAGAGCCTAGAAATGAGGTCTGGCAAAACTGAATGCTGACTGTAACAACTGAAGCTTGACCCTGAAGAGTTGAGAAAACGTACCTCTTTCCCCTCTTTGCAGATTTGGGGAACTTGTTATATCACACAGAAGAGAGGCAGTATTTGATTTTGCCAACATACTTTCTTATTCCAAGGAATGGCTGATGGGAGTGGGAAGGGCAGGAAGATGTTTGGAAAAATAAGATTTTTTTTTTAGAAGAATGTTTGGATAGAAAGATCATTACTGAAAATATGGTTTGTGCATCCCCTCATGGCATTAGATTTTCCTTTTCAGTACTAATACAGGCCCTTGAGTGTTAGAAGATTTTATGAAAATATCTTTTTAAAATGCTATTCACTTTTTAAAAAGAAAATACATCTTTGTATCCTGTTTGTTGTATTGAAGGTGTCATACAGTGTTTAGCTTAGAAAAACACTGGTATTTCCAGAGAGTTATAAGGATCACAGAATCTTGGAGTGGAAAGAGATTTCAAGAACATCTGTAAATATCTTATATTTTGTTCAGAAAGCAAACCAAAGGAGTGAACTTGCCCTTAAAACAGGCTGATAGCAGAATGGCTTAGAAACCAGAAACCAACAATATATTGTTTATAAGAAATACCCTCGAAACAGCAAGATGCAGTTAAAATAAAGGGCTGGAGCAGAATCTGTCATGCCTCGGCTGAGGTTAAAAAGGCCGTCATGATCTCAGACAAAGCGGGAGCAAAAGTAGACCTCATTCAGAGAAATAGCCAAGGAAATTACGTGGCTGAAGTGCAGCATGGACAGTGAAGCAATATCCGTGCTAAACGTGTACGTACTAAATGGCATAGCATGCACATTCGTAAAGGAAAAGTTAAGGGATTCGCAGGACATTAAAATAGACAGCAAAACTTTACCAGTGGGGGACTTCAGCTTGTCCCTCTCAGACCTAGATAAATTTAACCATAAAGTACATGTGAAAGACGTTAAGGAAGGGAATAGAATTTTAGAAAAGTTAGATATGATAGACCTGGAGAAAATTGAATGGGAAAAGAAAGGAGTATACCTGTTTCTCAGATATAAATATACAAAAGTTGACCACGTCTTAGGGCATAAAAACTTCACAACCAGATGCAGAAAAATAGAAATATTAAATGCCCACTTTTGGGGACAATAATGCAATAAAAATTACATTCAATAAAGGACCATGGAAACATAGATTAAAAATTAATTGGAAACTAAGTAATCTAATCCTAAAATATAAGTCAAAGAACAAATCATAGAGATAGTCAATAATTTCATTAAGAGGACAACAGTGAGACAGTATACCAAAATTTGTGGTGTGCAGCCAAAATCGTACTGAGGGGAATACATACATCAATAAAAGGGAGAAAGAGCAGATTAATGAACTGGGCATGTAGCTAAAACACTGAAAAGAGAACAAATTAAAAATTCGCAGTTGAACACTGAAATAGAAATCCTGGAAATCAAGGGGGAGCTTAATAGAATTGAGAGGAAAAGATCCATTGACATAATAAATAAACCTAGGAGCTGGTTTTATGAAAAAGCCAATAAAATAGATAAAATGTTGGTTAAATTGATTTTTAAAAGAAGAAAGAAAACCAAATTATCAGGATCAAAAATGAAAAGAGTGAATGTACCACTAATGAAGATGAAATTAAAACCATTAGGAGCTATTTTGCCCAATTTTATGCCAGTGCAATCAACAAGCTAAGTGAAATGGATGAATATTTACAAAAATATAAATTGCACAGATTAACAGAAAAAGAAGGAGAATACTTAAATAACTGTATCTTAGAAAAAAAGAAACTGAACAAACTATAGATGAGCTCCCTAAAAAACATACCCAGGACCTAATGGATTTGCAAGTCAGTTCTACTAAATACTTAAAGAACAATTAATTCTAATACTATTTGAAAAAATAAGTAAAGGAGTCCTCCCAAATTCTTTCTTTGACACAAATGTATTTTTTATACCTAAACCAGGGAGAATAAAAACATACCAAGAAAACTATGGACTAATTTTCCTAATAAATATTGATGCAAAAATTTTAAATAAAATACTACCAAGGAGATTACAACAATGTATCACAAAGATCATGCGCTGTGACTAGGTGGGATTTATACCATGAATGCTGGGCAGGTTCACCATTAGGAAAACTTTAAACATAACTGAGCATGTCAATCATAAAAGCAACAAAAATCACGTAATAGGAGCAATAATTGCAGAAAAAGCTCTTGACAAAAAACAGCATCCATAGCTATCAAAACACTGGAAAACATGAATAAATCACTCCTTTCTTAAAATGTTAAAGTGTGTGTGTGTGTGTGTGTGTGTGTGTGTGTGTGTGTGTGTAAATAAAACCAAGAGTGGGCATTATCTGTAATGGGAATTAACTGGAAGCCTTCTTGGGAAATAAGATCAAGGATGAAGCAAGAGTGCCCATTTTCACCACTATTTTTCAGTATTGTATCTGAAATACTAGCTATAAGACAAGAAAAAGAAATTGAAGGAATAAGAATAGGAAACAAGGAAACAAAATGACCACTCGTTGCAGAGGATATGATGGTACACTTAGAGAACCGTTAGAAATCAACTGAAAAACTAGTTGAAACAGCGAGCAACTTTAGCAGAGTTGCAGGATATGCAGTAAATCCATATAAACCATCAATATTTCTATATATTGCCAGCAAAATCCAGCAGGATGAGATAGAGAAATTCCATTTAAGATAACTACAGACAGTATAAAATACTTGGGAGTCTACCTGCCAAAACAAACACAGGGTCTATAGGAACACAATTACAAAATACTTTTAACACAGATAAAGACATACCTAAATTAGATAAATATTCATTGCTTCTGGTTAGGGCGAGCCAATATAATAAAAACAGCAGTTCTGCGTAAATTAATTTACTTATGAAGTACCATGCCAACCAGATTACCAAAGAATTATTTTATAAAGCTGGAAAAAATAATAACAAAATTCACCTGAAAGAACAAAAGGTCAGGAATATCAAAGGAATCAATGAAAAAAATGTGAAAGAAGGCAACCTAGAAGTAGCGGATTTCAAACTATATTACACAAAGTAATCATGAAAACAATGTGGTACTGTCTAAGAAACAGAGATCTGTGGAATAAATTAAGTACATAGTATATAGTAGGAAATGACTACGGTAATCTAGTGTTTGATAGACCCAATGATCTAAGCTTTGGGGACATGACTTACTATTTGACAAAAATTGCTGGGAAAACTGGAAACTTTCCACTATGTGACAGAAAGTAAGCATAGACCAAGGTCATATACCACCATAAGGCCAGAATGGATGAGTGATTTCGACATAAAGAGCGATATCATAAGTAAATTTAGGGGAGCGAGGAAAAATGTACTTGTCAGGTCTCTGGATAAGAGACGAGTTTATGAGCAAACAAGAGGGAGAGAGGACCACAGGAAGTAAAATGGTTAATTTTGATTACATGAAATTTAAAAGTTTTGGCACAAACAAAGCCAGTGTAGCCAAAATTAGAAGGAAAACAGGAAACTGGGAAAAATTATTACAGCAAGTTTCTATGATGCCAATCTCATTTCTCAAATATCTAAGGAACTCAGCCAAATTTAAAAAAAAATAGCCCTTTTCTCAGTTGATAAAGTATCAAACTTTAAATAGGCAGTTTTCAGAAGAAATCAAAACTATCCTTAGGCACATGAAAAAATACTCAATCACTATTGATTAGAGAAATGCAAAGTAAAACAACGTTTAAATACTACCTTACACCTATCTGATTGGTTAAAATGACAGAAAAGGAAAATGATAAATGCTAGAGATGTGGCAAAGTAGATATACTGATGCATAGTTGGTGGAGCTGTGAACTAGTCCAACCATTCTGAGGACAATTTGGAACTGCACCAAAAGAGTTATAAAACTTTGCATATATACCCTTTGAGGAAAACACACACACACACACACACACACACACACACACAGAGCAGCTTTCTTTGTGATGGCAAAGAATTAGAAATTGAGAGCATGTTTATCACTTGGGGAATGGCTGAACAAATTGTAGAATATGATTTTGATGAAATCCTGCATAAAAAGTCATGAGCAAGATGGGTTCATAAAAATCTGGGAAGACATATGAACTGATGCAAAGTGAAGTGAACAGAACCAGGAGAACATTATATACAGTAGTGTTACAGTGATCAACTGTGAAAGGTTTAGCTATGCTGATCATTATCCAAGATAGTCCTAAAAGTCTCATGATGAAAAGTTAACATGGAAATGTTTTGCATGATTTCACATGTATGTTTGACATCAATTGCTTGCTTTCTCAATGATTGGGGGAGAGTCTTGGGGAGGGAAAGTATTTGGAACTTGGATTTTTTTTTTTAAAAACACCATAAATGAATAAATGAACAAACAAACATAAATAAAAAGTAAACTAAATCAAAAACTACACATGCTTTTTCTGACTTGAGTAGCTAGACCAGAAACCTGAAGTATTTCAAGGTTAAAAAAACTATTTTTAGCAATCCTCTTACACTGTAATTTTTTTCAAAATATGTCAGTGAATATACAAACCTGATATGTATGTATTTATATGTGTGTGTACACACACACATACACACACACAGAGAATAAGATTTAGGCATCAGGTTATAGATTTAATTTATTAGGTTATTAGTTGATTCTAGAGAGATTCAATATGAATTTTATCTATAGTGATTTATATATTGGTATAGTATACATTCTTTGAGAACGAGGACTTTCATCTTCATCTCCCTAATCATGGTGTCTGGTGCACAATGAGTGCTTAAAAAGTCCTGTTGAATTGAATTTGATAAACGTCTGCAAATTAATATAGTGCAATAAAATAAATGTTTATTTTCTCCCAAAAGACCTTATCACAAAATATTGATGACCTAAGAATAGAGAGTAGTACATGTTGTACCTATAGTTGTGTTCCATTAGCACATTAATATAGTAAGTTTATTAGAGGAAGAAATGGAAGAAATATGACAGAAAGACCCCATGGGAGGGCAAGTTGGCACTGTGAGACATACAACATAAACATCTTAATAGATTCTTTGGACAGTAGGAGAGTTAGTGGAAGGTCTTTTGTTTGATTAAATGAGCCTGACAGCCTCGAAAGAGCCGCATGCCATTCCTGAGCCTTCACTTGGCCACCCCTGAGCGTTGTTGACTCTTCAGAACTCAACTGCTTCTGTCTAGCGAGACACTGTCCATGTCCATGAACTATATATTAAACTCTATCAGAAGTCCAACATCGTGTCTTTATACTCCAGGTTAAGTTTATATATTCTCAACTAAAAATAGGGGTTAAGCCTTGTTGACCAACTTGACTCTGTCCAGCTACCATCTTTGTTGCCTTTTTTTCTTCTGTAAACTTGAGAAGGGTTTGACCCTATTACTTCCCCTAGGTTATTTGGATACTGTGTACCTAATTCTCTGATTGACCTCTTTATTTTTTTAACCAATACCAAATTGTTTTGATGTTTTCTGCTTTGTAGTATACTTTGAAATCTGGTACTCAGAGTTTCCCTTCTTCTTCTCCAACCCCCTTCTTTTTTTCTTTATCTCCCTTGAAATTCTTGACCTTTTTTCCTCCAGAACAATTTGTCTACTTCTCCAATTCTTTGGAAATTTGATTGGCACTGAGTAAGACTGTGATTTTAATTTATTGACTCTTTTTATACATGAGCCTGTCTTATTTTTGTGAAGTATATTTTGTATTTGTATTCACATAGATGCCTGTCTCAGTTGGAGGCCTCTCAAGTCTACCTTTAGTTGTTTTGCATTGGAATTTCTGTATCTCTGACTGGTGATTTGTGTCTGTTTATTTTACATCCTACTGCAATCAGTTCATTTTTAGTTGACTCCCAAGGGTTCTCTAACTAAAACCATTATTATTTGCAAAAAGCAGTAATTTTGTTTTATTTGTTTCCCATGTGAATTTTCTTGGTTACTTTTTCATGTCTTACTACTATATCTAGCATTTATTATACTTTATCAAATAGTAGTGATGACAATGGGCATTCTTGCTTTACTTCTGATCTTATTGAAAAGACATTTCTTTAAACAGGAAGCAACTGTTTGACCAGGACCTTAGGAGGAGATCAAGGTCTTGTTCCAGCTTCCAGTCCTGTCTGAATTCTTGGGCAGGAATCCCAGACCAAAGTGGGGAACCTTCAGTTCTTTCACTTGGAACTAGATCTTCACAGCTAGCTGATAATGGCCAAGCCAGAAGAAATCTACTAAAACCCTCAGTGGAGCAAACCATAGGTGTATTGCTTAGACCCAAACCCAGGTCAGGAACTTTCAGACGTCAGGATCTTCCGTACTGCTTTGGTAGTCCTGAAAACTTACAGATTCCCACCTGAACTGTAACCTGAGATCTTGGATGAACACGACACTCAGTACTCCAAGAAAACAGAAGTAGGACCAGCCTGGACATTCTCTCTAAAGCCTAGCCCTAAAGTCTGAAGTTAGGAAGTAAGCTAGAAAACATGAGTAAACAAGTGAAAAAAATCCCACTGTTAAAAACAAAACGAAACACTGTTATAGCGTCAGAGGACACCAAAAACACAAACCCAGGAGAAGAGAATGACTCAGAAACATTTGCAAACAGAGATCAGCAAAGAAAAAGATGGCTTGGGCACAAAGCTCAGTGAGAATACATGGAAAAGAAGGAGCAAAAGTGTTTTTGAAAAGTTAAAAATTTTTTTTAAAGAAATGAACTGAAGCACAAGAGGAAAAATTGGAAAAATTAGTAGAACCGTAGAAGAAAGAACTGGAAAGTGAATTAAGAGCTTGGCACAGTAGGTATGAAACTTTGCACAAGCATCATGCTTTCTGAAAATTAGAATGGACCAAATGTAATCTAATGACTTTATGAGACAGCAAGCAATATTAAAACAAAGTCAATAGACTGAAAAAGAAGAAAACGTGAGGAGTACAAAGCAAAAACAACTAACCTGGGAAACATACCAAGGAGAGCTAATACAAGGATCATTGGAGTAGTTGAGAGCCAAGTAACGTCCAACTTATCCTAACAGAAAATGAGGAAAATCCCTTAGAAGGTAAAGTAGAAATAAAATCATATCAGTTACTGAAAGAAACTAAAAAATGACTACTCCCAGGAATATTACAGCCAAAGTTCAGAGTTTGCAAGTCACAGAAAAAATACTCTAAATAGCTGGAGAAAAAGAATCCAAGCATCAAGAAACCACAGTCAAGATCGTAGGAGATTTAGCAACCAGCACTGTAAGGGAGAGGAGTGCTGGGAACATGATATTCCAGAAATCAAGTGACAGTTTATCCAGAAAAACTGAATATCATCCTCCAGAGTGGGGAATGGGTCTTTTATGAAATAGAACACTTTTGGACGTTCAGGGTTCTTTTTTTTTTTTAATTTATTTATTTATATTTTTAGGCAATTGGGGTTAAGTGACTTGCCCAAGGTCACACAGCTAGTAAGTGTCAAGTGTTTGGTCTGAGGCCAGATTTGAACTCAGTTCCTCCTGACTCCAAGGCTGGTGGTCTATCCACTGCACCACATAGCTGCCCCCTTGTTTTTTTATTGTTTTTTTTGTTTTGTTTTGTTTTTGGTAAGGCAGTTGGAGTTAAGTGACTTGCCCAAGGTCACATAGCTAGTACGAGTCAAGTGTTTGGTCTGAGGCTGGATTTGAACTCAGGTGCTCCTGACTCCAGGGCCGGTGCTCTATCCATTGTGTACCTACCTGCCCCTGGATGTTCAGGTTTGAAGATCAAACACAGGAGGCCAGAAAAAAATTAAAATGCCAGGTCAGCCATGTTGTTCCGTGTAAAGTCTGGTTTGACTCCCTCCTCTGGGCTCCCATTCAGAATGCCCTGTTTGGCATTCCGAACCCTCTCCCACCTTTCAAGGCGTCTTATACCCTGACACTTACTCTTCCCTCCAGTGACCCTGCACCATGTCTCTGGGCTCCAGGCATTTTCTCTGTCTGTTCTCTGGGCATGGAACGCTCTCTCTCCACCACTCCGACTACTGACCTCCCTGGCTTCCTTCAACTCCCACCTTTTAGGGGAGTTGAGGCTGCTGGGTGGTGGAGTGGATAGTAAGTGCTGGGCTGAGAGGAAGACCTGAGTTCAAATCCCACATCAGACACATGATAGCTGTGTGACCTTGGACAAGTCACTTAACCTTGGTTTCCTCAACTGAAAAAATGAGGACAGTATCAGCACCTACCTCTCAGAGTTGTTGTGCGGATCAAATGAAATACTGTTTGTGAAGCTCTTAGCACAGGGCCTGGCACATAGCAAGCACTCAATAGATGCTTATTTTCTTCATGCTGGTGTTTTCTCCCTGTTAATACTTCCTGTTTGTCCTGTCTGTTGCTTGTTTGTACAAATACGTTTGCTTCTCGTCTCTGCCATTAGACTGTGAGCTCCTTGAGGACGGGGCTGTCTTTTGCCTCTCTTTGTATCTCCAACATTTAGCACAATGCCTGGCTTGAGAAGCTAAACAGGAGTGAATATTCTTTATATCTTTACATTACTTAGTGTGTGACTCTTGGCAAGTCACATAACCCTTGTTTGCCTCAATTTACTCCTTTGTAAGATGGGGATAGTAATAACAGCGCTTGCCTCTCAGGGTTGTTGTAAAGATAAAATTAGATTATAATAGTAAAGTGCTTAGCATGGTGCCTGGCACATAGTAAGCACTATATAAATGCTAGCTATCATTATAGTTGTTATTGTTACTAGTGGGAGATTGATTTCAGTTAAACAGTTCTTTTGGGAATGGGCTTTCTATGGATCTTTCACACCCTAGTGTCAATGCCTTTAATAATTTTAGTGCTTCCCTAATAAGACATGAGTGGAAACTAATTCAGTTTAGTGTAGGAGGGAAGAAGGAGTTGGCAAGCCTTGTTGGGGTTGACAACTCTTGCCCACAGCCTTGAGCAAGCCCGTTGAATGAATAATACATGAAAATAATAAATGCTTCCATCATGTGCAATCATAAGAAAGACAACAGAGCAGCTAGGTGGCACAGTGGACAGAGGGTCTGGCCAGGCCACCCTTTAGCTTACAGACCTTCAGCTGCTTGCTCTTGCTTCCAAAACAAAGTAAAATCTCAGACTTGGTGTGCCCAGAACAAAGCTTCCTTGCCTTCCTAAGCCATCCCTCCTCCAGACTTGGGCGGGATCATTTCTAGTCACCTCACTTCTACTCTTCATTCTCCCTTGGCCCACAGCCATCTCTCCATGTGTCCCCTCCTCTCCATTCACATGGCCTCCCCCAGTTCTGGTCTCCTCAAGAAGCCTTCTGATTGGCCTTCCTTCTTCTGGAGTCTTCCCACTCTGATCTGACCTCTCCCGGAGGCCAGTCAGCTGGTGATGCTCACTACCTTACTCAGAAGTGTTCAGTGACCTTGAAAAGCCTTTCACAGTCTGAATTCAGTCTCACTTTTTAGACTTATTTAATTTTATTCTCCTTCATACCCTGTCTGCCCTGAATGTGTTCTCCTGTCTCCTGCCCCCTGCCCCCAGGCCTTCGCAGAGGCCCGTCCTCAGCCCTCGAATGGCCTCTCACCCACCACCATCTTGAGGAATCTTGAGCTTTTTTCAGAGCTCAGCCCAGGCCTCTCTCTCTATGAGGAGCATTTCCTGGGCCCTTCAGCATTAGTGCTCTGCCTTCTCCAGTTATTTCATAGGGACTTTCCTCTGTCCGTGCCACCTGCTCTCCAATCCCCTGCCCAGGAGAAGGGAAACTTCTGGAGAGCAGGAACTGCTTTCTTTTGGCGTTTGAACCTCAGCACTTGTTGATTGAATTGGAACGTTTCGTGTGGTTACTCCGTGTAATTGCCTTTCGTCTGAGTTCTGTAGATACATATGAACAGCCCCTTACTACTGTTTGTGTGACCTTGGCTAAGTGCCAGGCTCTCTGGGCTCAGTTTGTACCTCTTCAAAACAAGGAGGTTGCACTGGGTGAGTTCTGATCTCCTTTCCAGTTTTCCGTTTAGGCCTGAGCATAGAGATTGTTCTCTTATTTTTATTTGTATCTACAGTACTTGGCACACAGTAGGTGCTTAATAAATGCCTGTTGATTGATTGATGATCCAGTAGAGAGAATAACTCAGTAACATAGGGAGTGCTTGAGTGGTGTCTAGGCCTTCAAAGAAAAGTGATCCTGACACATTACTCTGAAGTGACTGTTATATCATGTAATAATAATTATTATTATAGCTCTTTTAAGGTTTACAAAGATATAGATGTGTGTGTGTGTGTGTGTGTGAGATTAAAGGCTGTCTCCGGAGTCGCTGACAGTCTCTTAATTGGCTCATCTAATCGTCTTTTCTCGGCCTTCATTGTTTTTGGCACTCCTGTTGGCTTTTCTCCTGACTGTGCTCTCATCACACCCTTCTTTCCTGGTTCTTCTCCTCTTGCCTTGCCATCTTCCCTCCATCTCCGTCTTTCCTAGTGTGACTGTTGTTTCCCAAGACTCTGTCGTGGGCCGCCTCTGCTTCTCCAGCAGTGCACATTTAGGGTTAGAGGAACTGTCATCTCTGGGTCACAGAACTGCATTTCCAGAACCAGCCTGCCCCCTGAGCTTCAAGCTAGTTGTCTGAGACATCACAAAACTCCACATGTCCCTTCCCTTTTCTTTTGAAGGGAGCAGCATTCCCACAGAGTCCTCGTTTCCATCAGCCAGATGCCAGATCTCGCCACATCTCTGACGTGTAACCCTGGCCCTCACCAGCACTTACCTAGATTTCTAGATTTATTTGCTTTACTAGATTTTTTGCTAGATTATTTGCTTTGTTTTATTTTGTTTTGTTTTGTTGGTGAGGTAATCGGGGTTAAGTGACTCTCGTAGGGTCACACAGCTATAAGGGTCATGTGTCTGAGGCCTGATTTGAGCTCAGGTCCTCCTGATTCCAAGGCCGGAGCCCTCTCCACTGCACCACCTCGCTGCCCCTGCTCACCTAAATTATTGCCACGGCTTTCTTGGCTTCCCTGCCTCAGGTCTGTCCACTCTCCAGGCCCTCCTGCATTTCCAGTGGCTCTCTCTGTGTGGCCTTTGGGAGCACACAGAAGCTCCTCTGTCTGACTTGGAAAGCGCTCTCCTGCCCGCTGCTCCCATCTCTCCATCCTCATTGGATAGAACTGCCCATCTTCCCCATGGTGATCCAACCCAACACGCCTTCTCTCCTCCTCCTGTAGGACACGCTGTTCCTCATCCCTGGAGTGCCCTCCCTCCTTCCCTTGCCCTCCACATGAAGCCTTTCTTGGGCTCCTCCCCTCCTCAAAGAACTGGTGTTTGTACAAGGTGTCTCCCCCTTAGAGTGTAAGCTCCTTGAGGGCAAAGACTGTCTTCTGCCTCTTCTTATTTCCCCAGTGATTAGCACAGGGCCTGGCAGTCAGTAGGTGCTTCCTCAATGCTGATGATAAATGGACTGCCTTGGTGCATTCTCTGTTCTTGCATCCCCATTACCTAGCACTATGCCTGGTACTTAGTAGGTGCTTAATAACTGCTTATTGATTGATTGGTTTTTTGATCTTCACAACAAGCTTGTGCTCTAGGGTTATATGTAGAATAGCATGCATAACTTTTTGGGGAGCTTCTAAACACTTAATCTAATTGGTGTAGGTCAGAGTTGTCAAAGTGCAGCAGAAACAGATTAAAATATCATTAGCAAAGTTTAACAAATAAAAATACAGTACAACCTAGGTGGTGTGAATTTGTGGTTTTCTAAGTCACTGTGCAGCCTGCAGGGATGTTTGCTTTTCAGTTTGACCCCAGTGATGTAGGAGATGGCTGGGAAAGATGCTCACTCTGCCAAGCCTGGCAGCATCTCCCTGTGTGGCAGAGGAAGGACAGGTCTAAACCCAGGTTTGCCCTCTCCCCCTAGGCTGCCCTTCCTGCATGGCGCATTTGTCTGCTTTTAGCCACAGAAATTCTTTTATGTGGGGCTCCTGGAATTTATACTTCATTGTCGGAAGACTCTGCTCAGTGTTCTTGGTGCACCAAAAATCACTTTTTTCGTTTGTTAAAAGCAAAAACTGCCTTAAACCATAGCTTTCTGTCGCCCCGTTTTGTCATTTCTGTATTATACAAGAAGGTGTTTTAAAGTGTGTGGAAAGGACCGTGCCAATGTCCTTTAAACCTTCTTTCAATCTGAATTAGAGGAACTCGAGTTTACCCCAGACTTTTTGGATGCAGTTCTCAAAATGTCCTCGCTGTTTTCAGTAACTCATGGAGAGTGTGTGTGTGTGTGTGTGTGTGTGTGTGTGTGTGTGTGTGTGTGTGTGTGTCTGTGTACATATGCACCTGTATACATTCATTCATTTCTTTATTGGAAAAAAAACCCCCTTCATCTCTGCTAAGGTAGAATGAGGTAGAGTTTTGAATGCTGAAGTCACCTGGCTTAGATCCTCAGCCATGACTTCTATGAGTAAGACCGTACAGCAGGGCTTCAATTAGGACGGCATTTCATGGTGCCCTTTCGATAGCTATATGCACACATCCATCCATGCATCCATACATTTCTTCATTGTTAATGGGGCTACCCAGATACCCCAAGCTAACCGAATCTGTGTACCCACACATCACAACACCAAGAGCTGTTTGGGAAGGCTGGAGCTCCGGAGTCGTCATGGGCGCTGGATGCACTGTGAGCTGGCATCAAGCAGGCCAGTCAGCTGATGAAGATGCCCAGTGGAGAGAGTCTGTGTTCCGTGACCTCGGAGGATTTTGTGTCCCTGACGATGTGATGTGACTGCCAACCCCAAAGCATGTCCAGAAAACAGAAGATGCTCCGGATGTGAGAGAGCCCGAACAGAAAACTTGGAGAACCACCTTTAGGCCCAGACTTCAGGCACATGGGGTTCTCAGGTGATGGCAACAGCTTACTTTCTTTTACCTTGGTTTGTCTTTCATGATCACGTTTCCATTATAAGGAGCTTTTTTACATTAGAGTATTTGTACTTGCCTAAAAGGACATAGCATAATGGCGAATAATTGTTGCTCCTGTAATTGAAGGCAGACAGATTAACATTTTTTTTGCCAGATTAATTTGTTCTAATTTATCAACAATCACTTCCATAAACTTTTGAGTTTTAAATTTTTCTCCCCCTCCCTCCCCAAGACAGCACACAATCTGATATAGGCTTTACATATACATTCCTATTAAACATATTTTCACAATAGTGATGTTGTAAGGAAGAGTTAGAACCAATAGGAAGAACCACCAGAAAAGAGGAAACAAAACACAACAGAAGGAAAAAAAAAGAGCGAATAGTCGGCTTCCATCTGCACTCAAACTCCATAGTTCTTTCTTTGAATGTGAATAGCGTTTTCCATCATGAGGCTTTTGGAGATGTCTTAGATCCTTGTATTGCTGAGAAGGGCTAAGTCTATCAATGTTAGTCATCACACAATGTGGCTGTTACTGCGTGCAACGTTCTCCTGGTTCTGCTCACTTCACTCAGCATCAGTCCATACAAGTCTTTCCAGGTTTTTCTGAAGTCTGCCTGCTCATCATTCTTATAGCACAATAGTATTCCATCACATTCATATACCACAACTTGTTCAGCCATTCCCCAAATGATGGGCATCCCCTTAATTTCCAATTCTTGGCCACCACAAAAAGAGCTGCTATAGATATTTTTGTACATGTGGGTCCTTTTCCCATTTGTATGGTCTCTTTGGGATGCAGCCCTAGAAGTGCTATTGTTGGGTGAAAGGCCAGATTAGCATTTTTAAACAGTGAGAGGAGAACTTTCCCAGAAATCTGATCTACAAGCCTGTGAAATGCAAGTGATATTGTGTCTTCTAGAGGAAACTCAGAAATGTTGGTTCTGGAAATTTTTGAGCTTCTAATGTCTTAACATGAGCCAGCTAGGCTGGCTTTGAGGCGATAGGCTTAGATAATTTTGCGCACGATGTTAGTGTGACTTTGGGGCAGGGCTTTACCAAGAACGTAATCATATGGATTATAGCACATCATGCTTTTGCATCTTCTTTACTATGGAGATGCTAACACGGTGTTCGTGGACCTAAAGAAATGATGTGGCCGCATTAGCCCAGGTTCCATTCACTTCTAGAGCAGCCCTCTATCCAGCTGCGTTAAGTTTGCTAGCATTCTCCAGAGGCCCCACAGAGTAACACGTTGCTAGCTGTTGAGACCAGGGGCTGGGCATTTTTTTAAAGTCAAGGTTGTTTTTTCCTTTGTCTACTTAGCACCCAGAACAATGTGTTAAACAGAGAAGGCTCCTACTTGTCTTAGTTAAATCACATTTAAAAGTATGTAAATCTTTGTTAAATCATCCCAGTTAAAAGAACTTCTCTGTAGGTTGCTGGTTCCTCTCTTCCCGGAGTTCTTGGTGGTTGTGTAGCAGGTGAGAGTCTTTCTTGCGTCTAGGTTGGACTGGAAGGCTGCTGGTCTCTCCTCTGACTCTGGGGTTCTGTAAACACAGATTCCTCTGCTTGGTCTTTAATCTGTCTTTGAGATCCAAAGAGCTTCCCCTGGCCTCCCCTCTGACCTGCATCCGGTTCCTGTGGACCTGGGACTGTCCATCAAAACTCTGATCTCCGTCTTTATAACTAATACCTAGGGTTTATGGCTTAGTTAAACACCAGAATATACACAGATCTTATTCTGCTGCTTTTCTCTACATGGATGGATGGATGGATGGATGGATGGAGCCTTTATTAAGCCCTCACTGAGGGCAGTGCAGAGCACTGGGGCTGTAACAGAGAGGTCAATCAGTCCCAGCTCTTCAGGGCTTCCCATTCTCATGAGGGAGACAACGTATAAGGAAGACTTCAGCTCCAAATCAGATGGAAAGGCCTGTGGTCCTCAGCGTGCAGTAGCAAAGCAGATGGTTGTTTCCAAAGATAAAGTCACATCAGCGTCTGATGCTGAGCCATTTGACAACCCCGTCAAAGGCTCTGGTGGCCAGAACTGCCCCCGTGGGTCTTTAGCAGTTACGACTGCGGCCCCTGTAGGAGCCGTGGGGTGCCAGGCTGTGTCTCCATGGGGATGCTGAGGGTCCTGGGCTGTCTCCGTCAGACTCTGAGGGAGTAGAGGCAGTCTGCCTTGTCTGGCCTATGCCACCTCCGTGCCATCTCCACGTCGGGGGTGGTGGGGTGCTTCGCTCTAACTAGGCCAGCCTGCCTGCGACAGTGACATTTCACTCTGACAGGATCCTTGCCCGATCGTCGCCACAGAGGTCACCCGCTCACGCTCCCGCATTTTATGAGGGAATTGAAACCCAGAGCTGAAGACGAGAGCTCGGACTCCAAAGCCTGGGCTCTGGCCATGCGACCCTTGCTTCCAGAACGTTCTTGCTCTGAGACCAAGTGTAGCTGTGGAACAAACAGGAATGACAGGCTCTCAGACTGACGGAGATGCTCAGAGGGACGTTCAGGAGGCTTTGACTCTCGGTGCGCAGTGATGGCGGACCATAGTGACTTGACAGAAAGGCACCCGAATCAGAATAACGCTCACTTTGAGGAGAAGATCGAGTTTTGTCCAAGATGATCACTACGATTGACTTAAAAAAGAACCCGCCGGGAGCGCGCCTTAGTGTGCTTGGGCTGGGCGTGCCTCAGGGCCATCCCTTCCACGTCTTCTGCAGAGGAAGAAACTGAGATGTAGGCAGGTTGTGATTCGCCCAACATCGCACCGTTGTAATTGTCCTAAGCAGTTATGTAAATAGTCACACAGAGCTGCTGTTGAGTGGCATCCGACCCCTCCTCTCCAGTCCTGCTCTGATACTTCATCTTGTCTGACTGTTGACAGCGGATTCTCTGGGCTCTGGAGAGGAAATGCGAGGTCTGGCCTGCTCCTGATCTAGAAGATTTCCTACGACCGGCTTTGAAGATGCCCATCACCAGAACGTGGGGAGTGAGCTGCCTTAGCAACACGCAGAGCAGTAGAAGGTAGAATTAGGGCAGAGTCCCTCCAACCTCTTTTGTTGGACAGACGAGGAAGGAAGAAAATAATTCGGTTCGATGTTTTTAGTAGATTTCTTTCAAAATGTCTTTTGTAAATTTAGGGTATTCCAGTCAGCCACAAAGCAACTTGTCGGTGAGTTTTAGGACAAAGAAAACTCTTATTTTAAGGTACTTTGAGGGACGACTTGAATGTGTTACTGTTTTGATCTGAGGCCATGACAGGACCCACCACAGTGAGAACTAACAGTTCTTTCAAGTCCTAGCCTACGCCAGATGTGTGGAAATAAGCATCTTACTACAAAGCAATGTGATTTCCAAACCGCTGTCTGTAGCATTTGTGCATCCCCAATCCATAGTAGTGCTACATGAGGGACACCGGATTTCTTAAATCTTTGGTTGCAGATCTCATCTTAAGAGGACATTTTGTCTTATTGACTTAATCACATTGTAAATCTTGGCTTAATTATGCTTCTGTTCTAGTGATAAATCTTTGCTGTTATTTCAGTAAATTAAAAGTAAATCACTAATGATTTATCAAAGAAGAGATTAAAGAAATTGTGCTGTCAGATCCAAGTATTGTTTTAAAAGCTTTTCATAATAAAATTCAATCTATCTTAGGTTCATCTCATCTGCAAGTGGCTCTAAAAGGGTATTTCTTTTTGTTATTAAGAAGTAGTTCTGTAAAGCGACAGCAAACTCATCATGTTTAAGACCCTGAGTGCCATTAAAGAAGCGTCCAATTTTTTTAGCTTCAGTGTTCTTCCAGGAACACCTTATGACTCTGGATCATGTGTATCTCACAGTTTGTGACCAGTTCTGTGGTAAGAGGGTGGCATGTGCTCAGGGTGTAGAGAGAAGGCCAGGCATGAAGACCTCTAGCATTTTGGGTGGACTTCCTGTGCTGGGACCTTCAGCTCACAAAGACTCAGTTCAGGGCCTTCCTCTGATGTGTAGGAGCTCCACAAAAATGGGGCTGTCACCTAGCCTGGCAGACCTCTGCTGGGCTAGCATGTGAACACTGAAATCCCCAAAGAGCAGCCAATTTTGTAATGTGAGATACTGGTTAGAGCTTTTTTTCATATCTACAGTGCCCCCAAACTGCACCAGGACTTCTGAGACACCCCATATATTGTCCTATGCATGTGTGTATATGTGTGTATATGCATGTCTATACATATACACACATGTAGATACATGCATATATGCGTGTATACATGTGTCTGTATTCTGCGTAGGACATACACACACAACACAAATGCTTTTGGATAACGGAGTCATCTTGCTCATTGGGAGTATCTATGAAAAAGAACTTATCCTCAGTCCCTGTGTAAATTGTTGACCTTTTCCGCTTATGATTTCAAAAGATTCCTTGACATATATGACACCAGAGGTGAGCCTTTGGCTCTTCAATCAAACAAAGAATGAAATAGGAAGGACTTGTGTTCCCTGGAGGTGTTTGCCTTCTCATGGAGGATGGCCAGTCCAGAATAAAAACGGAAGAGGCGTTCCCCAGGCGAGGTGCTGCCCCCGCTCCGGTTTGTGGATGATTTGGCTCTGATTGCATGTAGCCTTCTAAATGATACCCAAGATCAAGCCACAGAGGCTACTCTGACTGTCCAGGTGGAGGAATCATGCTTATTTTCCTGACCAGGAAGTGTATCCCACAAAGTTCATCTATTAAAATTTAGATTTTAGATGGTCACCTGAGTCCTGAATTGAACAGAAGGAACAAAGTGGGCTCAGCGGCCTTTGACAGTTATTTAGTCCTTGGGACAGCCCCCTCCCCCTCCAACTTCTGCCTGAACAAAGTCCCTTCTTTTTCTGTTGAGGCTGGATGGCCATGCCTCGTGATGCAACACCACCATTTCTGGAGGAGTCAAGTTGCATTTTGCCCAAGGGACCATTGAGTGGTCCATGGTGGGCATGAACAGGTTATTACCACCTGTTGTCCCCAAAAGTTTAAGTAGGAAATGCAAAGAAGGCAGTGACCAGAAGAGGTTCCCCTGATTCCCAGATGTTGTTGGGGAAGCCTAGAAGAAAGTCCCCACTGTGGCAGCTGAGGATTTGATGGGACATTATGTGACATAGATCCTGTGTGCCAAAAGAGGGGGATCCACCTAAATGACGTGACCACTCAGGATGGATTGAAAGAGGTTTAAATGATTTGAAAACAAATCTATGAGCATTTTTTTCCCCTTACAATTCACTCACTGCAAGCAGACATTGTGTTATTTGATTTCTTTTTATTTTATCGATAGAATCGTTTTTGTTTGTATGGTTTGTTTTCTCTTAGCTTTTTCAAACATACTGACTTTCCACTCCATCTTTCCCACATCTTCCCTTGATCATTCATTTACTTTTAGAATTGGCTGCTTTGATGTGTCTTTTCTGCTTTATTGCTACATGCTGAAATGTTCCCATCACTTCTTACCTTTTCTAAGACTTCTGGCTCCATCATCCAGGGAGGGCTCTGCCTCACTTTCCTTTGTGTGCCCGTGTGGAACTCTCACAGTAAAACATCAGCTTCTTGAGGGCAAGGGCACTACCCTTCTTGTCTCTATGTTGCCTAGCACCCCTGCACCAGAACTGTAGGCTCTCCAGATCTCCGTATTTTGGTGTATGTTAACATCTAGTGGTTGTGGCTTGACTCAGTTGATTGAAGCTGTCTTTGGGGTGATCGTCTCAGTCTCTCTCCTGTCGCAGAGTGCTCTGGCCCCCCAGTAACGTTCTTCAGGTTTCTCTAGAGTTTAGGAATCGGAAGGAGCTCAGTGGCCATCTGGTGTACTCCACTGAGTCTCCCTGGTCTTGGAAGGGGGCTGTGAGCGATGGGACGGTGCCAAGCATCCTTGGCCTTTCTCAGGACATCCCAGAAGGGCAGAGCTGCCTGCTCCTCCGTCCGTCATTCTGCTGACTACACTCAGAGTCAGGGTGAGGCGGCCCCTTATCCCAGGCCATGTGGAAAGGACAGGCCCTTCCCAGAGATGGCTTCCTCCCCTGACTTTGGCCCTTTTCGAGGCTTTCCCTCTTCAGACAGCTCTCTTCAGAATCTGAAGTTGTGATTTTCTTTCCTACAGTAGTCTGTCTTCCGAATTTTCCCATCATTCACTATAGCACCATCAAATTCCTTTCAGCGGTTCACACCAAGGTGGGGAGGGTTCAGTGCGGAGAAGTTATGGACAGTGGCCAAGCACAGAGGCTGGTTGTCACTGCACTGGTTTTTAGCCAGGTTTGTTAGGAGATGTGCAGTGGGAAAGCTGCCCACGCATTCTCCTTCTTTCCTTCTGAGTTAGCTTTGTGATGCATGGAGCCAAGGCCGTGTGCCATGGCCCGCACTTCACCAGGCGTGCTGGCTGTGTCCTGCAAGTGCCGGCTCCACTGGGTTGTCAGTGGAGGAAGGCTTGGCTTTTGTGACCCACGGTCAGGCCCTTTTTGCCCATGCCTGCCCCCCCACCACGAGGCAGACAGGCCCATACGACTGGGGGAGAACCTGAGTGGTTGGATTCAGCCACGTCGAAATGAAATTACATCTATCCATAACTTTCTTTTCAAGTTACTGAAATCTTCCAGGTCCAAATTTCTCTTGTCAGGTTACTCTGTTGTACCTAAGTGATCTAAGCCTTTCAAAATTGCCTTGATAACAATAAATGCCACCTCTTTAAAGAAAAAAGGAAGCTGCATTTCAAGCAGAAGACTAAGTATATTGACCAAGATTTTCTTCTTGGGTCTTCTGAAGCTCAGATTTGCAAAGAAATTGGAAAATGAAGAAAAGCTACCTCTTTTTTTAAGTAAAATTTTTTTTTTGCTAAAAGAATTCGCTGTCCGTTGTTTGAATGTCATACTTTATAGCATCTCTTATCGATACATATAAGATTCCTGTTTTCTCTTTTTACATAATTTGCTTTCTCAAGATATCACATCTTATTGAGTGTCCAAATGTAAAATAAAAAGAGTTTATATAGCAAAATTTATGGGATTTATAATGGTTCACTGCTATATATCTTAATATTTAAGTATATGAGAAAAGATTAGTAAACTTCATTAAATGTTCACATTTTCAACATGTAGAAAAATAATATAAAACTTTTTTTTTTCCAGAAAAAAGACATATTAGACCTTTGCTAATGAACAGAATAAGTGAACAAATGCTTAATATCTGTTAGGCCGTTTTCTGATTATCGAGTGAGATGATCCCTGCCTTTAAAGAACTTAGCCTCTCTTGAAAGGGAAGGAAATGCCTGGGCTGGAGAGTTCCCTACAAGGCAGTCAGTGCATAGGGCAGTCAGTCGATTTTCCCTTACCAGGGACAGTGGGAGGATGACAGTCTTGATTGTGCACAGGTTGTGCTGTTCAGCAAGGTGTGGAGATGTGGCATGGGCTGGTCAGGTGCTCTGGGGCTGGCTGCACTCAAATCTCTTCTCACTGGCTTAGCAGGGCAGCTGAGTCGGGGGCAGGGGTGTGTGGTTCCCAAACAAAGTGATAAGGAATGGCAAACACTTTCTTGGCACTCCAGTTTGGGGGTGCTGTTTGAGGCAGAGGAAATGGGGCAGCAGCAGGGTGAGTTGGCACGATACTAAATAGATGAGGAGATGCAGGAGTTAATCCTGCAGTACAAATCTCCCGGTAGATGAGTTTGCAGAAATGTCCGGTTCCCCGTCTGCCAGGACATAGGCCCTCAGTTGGACCTTTGCTCTGAGAGAAGCCATCATATGCTCCATGTGAGCCCCCAAGATCCCCTGAGTCCTTAGCTAGGCAAAGGGCTGGTGGTGGTTCTCGTGTGGCCTGTGTCTTTCATTGAGGATCCTCTCTCTGACCAGGTGTCTGGCTGGCTTCCAGGGTCCTAGAGCAGGAGTGCAGGCTGTCCCAAGAGCGAGGGCGGCTTTAACTGCACTAAGGCGTTTTCTGTGCAGCGTGGACAGTGTCAGATTTCTTTGCCTTCATTAGCTTCCCCGCACCTGTCAGACATGTGTTATCCTGTTCTTCCCTCACCACAGTCTTGTGAAGTAGGGGCTGTTGTTTTCCTTGTTTTGCAGATGAGGGAGTTGAGGCTTGGACAGTTCAGGGATTTGCTCCGGCTCATGTAGTAAATGCTTAAAGCTGCCTGAGCCCAGGGCTTCCTTAGTCCCAGTCCAGCAGCAGTCTGTCCACTCGGCCACACTGCCAGGGAGCATAGCTGTGCCTGCCCTCTCCCGTGGGGATTTCCCTCATAAGCCAGAGACGTTGCTCGGGTTCTCACAAATCTGGCTCTTCATCTCTAAAGCCCCGTGCTTCCTGTTGTCTCTCCTGTGCTGGTCATCGTCTTCAAATGCACTTCATCTCACCAGGAGGACCTTGGGGATACCTGCAGTTTTTATTTTTCTGAGACTGACACACATGATTCACAGCTGGAGGCATCACCAGGACAGTGTTCGTTTTGAAAAGATGGGCTTTTTGTTGTCTAGGAATCCCTTTGGATCCTGGCCAGGGCTGCACAGACCCCCAACCCATGCCATCTGGCTCACGGCCCTCTGGGCCCAGATCGTCATCCATCTGCAGGGTGAGGACCAGGGTCTTTGGATGGGCCTCCTGCCTCCTGTGGTCTTCCCTTCACCAGCTCTTTCCTAGGTGGGTTATTACACGGATCTCTCGACTGGCAGGATAGCTCTGCAGCATCCTGGGGCTTGGTCTAATTAAAGTACCTGGAGGACCCCCTCCGCCATTTGTGCTCAGTGTTATGTGGCTGTGCCCAGCAGGGGCAGACAGCCTCCTCTGCCAGCACTTCCCGCTTTTATAGTCTGCTTGACCTTGGTCATCTCGCCCCTGAGTCCATTATCTCTGTGGTTGCATCTGTGGAGGAATCCTTTGTGATGTCAGCCTGTGCCAGAGGAGAGGGCCCAGGACTGCATTGTGTAATCAGCAGATACACACAGCACGACCACGCAATCTCTGTTCTTTTCAGTCAGCTGGAACATTGTGAAGATGTAGCCTGCTTTAGGAAATTATTTGCTGAATCTTGCCACTTCCTCATATTTTCTTAAAAGCATTTTAGCTTTCAATGTTCACATAGATTTTTTCATAAAGGTTTTATAGAGATTTTTAAACAAGCATATGGTCTTGTAGTTGCTGATTTTTTTTTTTTCCACTCAATCAGGGCTGCCCATAATTTTTTCAAACATCTGCTATCTTTCTTTTCCTGAGATATCTTGAAAATTGATCTCTTGGTACTTCTAAAAAAATTTATTTTATTCTGAGCGTAAGAAATAAAACACGCATTTCCACAACAAAGTGGGATAGAAAAATAGGATTGCACCTGAAATTGCAGATCCATTATTATGTACAACTTGCTATTCCTTTCAGATATACAACAGTTACCATGTGAGTTTATTTTTCTTATCACCCTCTCCCCAACTTTGAGATGGCTACTGTTAGACACAAATCTGTGTGTGTGTGTGTGTGTGTGTGTGTGTGTGTGTGTGTGTGTGTGCATGCACGCATATATATGTGTGTACATACATACACACACTTACATACACGTATATATGTCAGTTCTTTTTCTGGATTCAAACAGCATCTTCCTTCATAGGATCTTTGCAGTTAATTTGGGTATTTATAATAATCAGAATGACTTGGTTGTTCAAAGTTGTTTTTAAAACAGTACAGCTATTACTGTTACTGTTCTCTTGGTTCTGCTCATTTTACTCTTCATTATTTCATGGGGGTCTCCATGCTTTTTTTTTTTTTTTTGGCAAGGCAATGGGGTCAAGTGACTTTTCCAAGGTCACCCAGCTAGTAAATGTTATGTGTCTGAAGCCGGATTTGAACTCAGGTCCTCCTGAATCCAGGGCCGGTGCTCTGTCTACTGTGCCATCTAGCTGCCCCTTTCCCATGCTTTTCTAAAATCATTGAGCTCATCATTTCTTATACCAGAGTGATATTCTGTCATGAACATATAACCAGAGTTTGTTTAGCCACGGCATCCCCACACTTTCCACTTCTTTGCCACCCTCAGTGCTTTCAACATGCGGCCGCTTTCGTCCTCGACCTCCTCTGTGCAATTGGTCTGGTCTAACTGCCTTTCCTGACCACATCTTCTTAAGTAAAGGCCGGTTCAGATATCTGTATCCCTCAGAGACTGAGGTATTCCATTTCAAATGTAGTGGTTCCATTTTTATCGAGGATGAGAATTGATGACCAGAAAGAATGACCAATAGGACTTGTTTTTCCTCTGTTGCCCTCCTTTCAGGTTCATCTCTTATGCCACACTTGGCTTAATCCAAACTAACGTTTGATGTGGTATGTGTTTATATTCCCCTCTGCTGTCTTTTGCCTTTTGGTGAGCCGACATGGGCTCAGGTGCTTTTAGGGCCATGTGGCCCTCTTTGTTTTGGTGACAGCTTCGCAGTGGCTGAGGTGGTCATGAGAATTACTTACATTTATTCTCTCCCAATTTGTTTGAGTCTTGGTTTGAGTATTTGAGGTCGCCGCTGTGGCCGCTGTGTGCAGCATGGTTATTGCCTCTCTGTCCTTTTTTCTGATTTGGCGTGAACTGTCCGAACTGGACAGCATTTGTTAGCAGAACAAACCTGCCGCTTTTTCACAGATGGCAGTCTTACATGTTAAAGGGTTATTTGTAATCAGTCATTTCTGTTGTTTGTGACAGCTCTTTTTCAAAACCAAAACTTTAAAATATAAATTTCGATTGATAAGTGAGGTTGACAGGGCTCCAGGTGTATTGGCCTTTTCATCTGAAAGCCAATTCACATTTGTTAATGTATGTTAAAACTATATATTCAAGAGTGAAAGTAAGCATAATGTTATAAACTAAAGTCAAAGAGTTTTCGTTTCTTAGTATTAGGGGAACATTTCCCAGAAGTCAGGAGGTGATTAAAGAAGTAATTTCTTTCTTTTTTTGTTTTCTTTCTTTTTGGTGAGGCAATTGGGGTTAAGTGACTTGCCCAGGGTCACATAGCTAATGAGTGTCAAGTGCCTGAAGCTGGATTTAAACTCAGGTCCTCCTGACTCCAGGGCCAGTGCTCTATCCACGTCCCAAGAAGTAATTTCTAATCTAGAAATAGCCAAGATGATATTTCTTGATGTGACTTCTTGAAACATGTCCAGGTATGAGTTGGACTGGATGCGAGGTTCCTTCCAGCTTTCTCTGAAACATACAATCGGCATGCTGGCCTCCTTGAGAAATAAAAACACTAAAGCTACCATTAACATAACGGACCACAATATAGAATGTTTCTTAATTCCCTTACTACAGTAATTTCTAATATTATTTATAGGAAAAAAAATGCAGTTTGCCCTTCTTTGTAAGATTATTTAACTGGGTAATCGTGAAATCAGTAAAAACTATCTGCTTGAACCAAAGATGCCTGAGACGAGGCACAGGCACCTGTAGACGTCATTTCAGTGAATCATGAAATCAGTCATTATTGGGTGTCTTCATGTGCCTCGCACTGTGCTAGGTAGGTGCCTACTGAGATAAAATAGTGTCGGCTAAAGATTTTCTCTTACAACTTTTGTGTCTGATGTGCAGGTGACTGTAAATTAGGAAATCTTATTTCTGAAAATGTCTTCATTTTCTAAATTCAGCCCTGAAAATATCATTGAAAAAATAGTGTATTATTTTGAAGTGTGGCGTTGATTCAGTAAGCCCTTTTGGGAGGATTCTCTTCATTGAAACTTTTCTTCAGAAAATGGATTTTATTGCTGTGCTTCCTTAAGGCCTTGCCTTGCGTGGTGGGGTGAGCATTGGCGTGCACGCGTGTTTGTGTGTGTGGGTGTGTGTGTGGGTGTGTAGCATAGACCCCTCACAGAGGGCGGGGACCGTCCTCCATGGTATCCCAGCGGATCAGGGTCTGGAGAGGCCGAGGTCCTGAGGGGCCAGACCCGGTCACTCTTGTGAGGCTGGTTCTACTCGGAAGTGCACCCCCACAATTCCAGACTGCTCCTGTTCCAGCCCCAGCACAGCAGAACATAGAAACGTGTTCGCCAAGAGTATGGCTAAGTAAGAATTGGCCAGATGTTCCTCGTGTTCTTTCTCGGCCTGCACGTGCCTGCCCTGTAGGCGTTGGACTTGAGGCCTCCCTGGTGGGTACTTTTTACCACACAGGACGTGTTGGGTTGGGGGAAAGGGAGGGAGCAGAACAAAGAAACGCACTCTGTTTCTCAAATTCACATTAACAGCAACATTGGTGTCTCTGTGTTTCCCTCCTCCTTTCCCCTCCCCACCCCCGCTCCCGGTAAGTTTCTGTGTTTTTCTTTCATGGTGGTTATTCTTGGGTTCTGGCAAAGTACCTCTTCTGTGGAAAACCTTATCTGTGATTGTGCCACTTTTCACTTTCTTTCTCTCAATGGATATTAGAAGCATTAAACACATCTTAAATCTTTGAAAAGAAAGATGTTTTGAAGCGATGTTAGTATTTGGTAATACCACCGCAGTACTAACAGTCTTACTGCTTATCTGACATTAGGACTGTTTCGTAGTTTTTTTGGTGAGCTTACTGCCACCTAGAACCAAATTTATTGAGCACCCAAAATTTCACTGCTGAAAACAAAAAGCAGAAACAGTAAGTGAATACTTGTTTTATGGACCTAAGTACAAGCAGCGCTGGAGAAAGCCGAGAGATTACATGTTTGAGTTACCTCGTTTTGAATAGCTGACTAAAAGTTTGGACGTATAATCAGTAAAAAACAACCCATCTGCTTTAGATAAGAAAGATATTTGTAGTTGGGATAATGTTTTTAAGTGGCTTTTTCATGCATGCTGCATGTCCCATGTTGTACTTCTAGTGATATCCAGAATTCCTTAATTGTTAAGGAAATGAGCTATTTGTTTGTATATATTTTTTTTTTTTTGCAAATTTTTGTTTGTTTGTTTTTAAGTGAGGCCGTAGAAGGGTACATGCCAGTGTGGCAGGAATCAAAGAGAAATGTTCCTGAAACCTTTTGATGAAGATATTTAAACCTTCCTCAAAGGTTGACTCTAGCCAGCCCAGAGTAGGGGTTCTCGGGTCCAGCTCAGCTACATTCTTTATCATTTTATTAAATTGCTGTGTTAGTTTAGATAGCAAAATGCCGTCTGCAAGCATGTATTGATTGACCGTTCTTTGCTCATGTGATGAGAAGAACACCATTCTTTTAGGAGGCATTCTCTCCCTTTTGGTAAAGCAGGTCGATTTAGAACCTGGAAGTGCCCCAGAGATGAGTGCCCCCCGCTCCCCTGCCCCGCTGCTCCTCACAAGAGAGCGGCATCAGGTGGTGCGCAGCTCTCAGCACCTGACTGGGGGCTAGCGGTAGAATGTTTCATAAGACGACGTCGTGCAGAGCTGTTATGATCTCTGAATGTTAATGTTCTTTTCTTATCACTTTACTGTGTAGATACCCTTCATGAGACACATCTCTGCCACAACTCGTCCTCGGAGGCAGTCCTGGAGCCCTCTTTTATAAGGGTGACTTAAAATGTGGATAAAACTCTCAATAGAATACCTAAAGTAAAGGAGAACAGCTATCTTGACTTATCTTTCTATAAGCTAATCACGACCAAAAGTTGAGTTTGCTCGGCAGGTTTGCATAGAATGGAATTGATTGGTTTGTTTCTCACACTGACAAGGCGCTTAATTTGCCTGCTTTTTTTTTTTCCGCACTAATCAGAAACACTTGATAAAATGTCTTGTCAGAATTGTCCTATTAAGTAATGTCTTTTTCCTCTGTGCTTCCGTGGCAAATGATGATATACAGTGCTGGGACTCAGTGAAGAGGGACAGAATCTGTGGGACTTAAGTGCGGTGGCTGCTCCTCAGCGCTGTTACTGAACAAAGAAAGCCATGCTCTTCCTCTAGTCCGCTTCCCGTTTCATGCCGCCTAAGCCGTACGTTCCGATTTCAGACAACGTATTGTGGAGTCCTAGAGAAGCCTGTTCTGTGGAAGGATTGTTTCTCTTAACGATGCTCGTGCAGAGCCAGCTAGGGCTTTGCCTCTGGCAGCACTGGGCTGTCTCATTCTGAAGTCGCTGTCTTGTTATGGAAGCCAGATCCTGTGCCTATTAGCATGAATTACTCAGTGTTTACACTTCTGATTTAACCATGTGAACAAAAATATCTTCGTGTTGAGCAGTACTTGAAATTTGCCGTCTTTGATGTCTTCCCTGAGCTCGCTTTGTTCAGGCTGAAATTGTTTTCCCCAGACACACATAGTGAAAATATGAGATCACCGGAAGGGTCCTGAGCGGTCCAGCTGCACTGTGTGCCCGCTCAGATGTCTTCATCAGCGTCTGTGTCTTTCCAGGGAGATACAGGAATTACATTGCCATCTGCAAATTTGTTGATCCAAACTTAAAACCGACCACAGAAATGGTTTGAATCTTCTGTTACTGCAGCCTGAACTGACTTGGAAGAGGCTTTTTGCTGAAATACCTGTAAATGATAACATAATTCCTTGTGGAAACTCCTGATTTATAGTGGCGGTTTGGGTTGAAAATAAATTAAACTTAGGGGGAAAAAAACAGCAATAGAAATATTCTAGGTTATTGAGGGGAAAACGCAAATAAAAAGATACTGTATTCTGTATATTATAGCTATATCATAGTAGAAGACCATATGTTTGGCTAAGATGTTCAATAAAAGTAACGTGGTGTGTGTAAAATGGTATATAAATTGAGGTAATTAAATTATCAAAAGATATTTTACAACATATCTGGGAAAGATTAATATTCTGTGGCACAGCATTAAATAGTTCTGTTATATTGCATTAGAAATCAGATTTCCAGTTGTTGTCATAATGTAGGAGTAAGAAAAATTATAGTTTCTACAGTCTAACCAACTTGAGAAAAAATGACAAACATTTTACTAACGGAAAAATGCTAATGTGCTAGCAGCCTTGGCCCTCTATAATGTCTGCTTAGAAATTACTTATGGTCACTTTTTTTCTTTGTTGAAATCATTATGCCAAGTGACTTTTTGTGCCTCTGTGAATCAAAAGTGTTACCATGCTTCCATGAAAACACCTTGTAATCCTGAAGACTGAGAGGTGATCATCTTTTTGTGGGCAGATTTAAGTATCTTTTGTCTCACAGCATAAAATATCCACTCCATAATTCATGAGCTAGATTTTTGCAAAGGTGAGCTTGGAAGAGGGAGTACCGTGGAGGGAGGGAGATAAAACACTTCCCGTCCTTCCTAATGGCCTCTCCTCAAAACTCTCCAATTTTCCACACTATAAAATTGACCTTGTCCGTAATTGGCCCAACTGCTATTCTGAAGCGATATTAATTTGTGCTTAAACAATCTCCACTGCAGGCACTTTGGAGCTCCCCGGGCTGGATGTGGAATGATGTGCGTGTATTCATCACACCCGGGAGCGAAAGGGAAAAACTGAAGATGAACTCGGTCATTTTGAGACAGGAGAGAGCGGCATGAAATAGCTAGTTTTGTCTGTCCCACGTGAGGACAGCAGGTGATCCTCACTCCGTCATTATTCCTGCTCTCTCCACCAGACCCTAACCCTAACAACCTTTCCGTGACTTAGGAGATGACAGGCAGGTACCATGGGGCGCCCAGAGTCCATTACCTTCGGCATTTTCTGGGAATGAGCCTCCTATTCCATTTGTAGGTGGCATGACTTTCAAGGACCAGGTATTCCTCATGCCCGAAGGGGGGAAATGACCAACCAGTGTCCATAGATGGGTGGTTTGAATGGAAGAGTAGTGGTGGATAGATGGGTGGTTTGAATGGAAGAGTAGTGGTGGATGGGTAGGCCGATGAGGATGGGCTTACAGAAGGAAGCACCTGGAATAAAAATTCTGATATGTTTCTAGAAGGAAGAATTTTTTCATTTTCACAAGCATGAAATCCACTCCTCTTCCGTAAGCCTGGAACTCCCCCTTCAAAGCAGACCCTGACAGCTCCTGTTACTGAAGCTGCTCCAGTGACAGTTCATTGTCATGCATTTATAATCTAGAACCTCTCTGATAGCTAAGCTGGCTACTTCATTCATTGATTGCTCATTTTATGTGCTGTGTTTGAATGCATTTCTTATTACAGTCATAACATGTGCTAAGTGTCCATTCACATTGGTCACCCCACCGATAGTCACCCTTTGAACCTGCTTTCCCACCATGATGTGCTGAATACTTAATGTCCTTACTGAATAAAAAAAGTTAACTGGTTTACCATCATTGATCTAGTTTTTATTTGGATCGTATTTTGAGAATATTATTATCACAGACCCATTCAATAATATTCATAATTGCAGTTTTGCAGTTGTTTAAAAAACCAGTATAACTCTTTTCAAATGGTGTTTTATATTAGAAAGATTTTTTTCCAGTTTCTGAAGCTGCGTCTGAAAGCTGTTATTTAAAGATTAGATTATTAATGTTGTGTTTCAGCGACTCCGAGGTAATTACTTCGACAGCTTTAGATGGCTACTCCATCCTATAAATGTAGAATTGTTGAGGGGGAGGGAATTGTTCAGTGGTTTGTTTTTTGTTTTTTGTTTTTTCCAAATTTGGTGTTTGCTATTTTTTTGTTGTTGTTGTTTATTTAAAAAAAAAATACTCTGCCTGAGTCAGCTCTTTGTGAATGAATATGTGTGGTATTAACTGTGGTGACTTAGAACGTTTCTGTGGTGGGCATGTTTTGCATCTCTTATTCTTTTATGAAAATGCAGGCCTTTCCCCCTGTGCTCACTGCTAAGACTTTCTGGAGGCCAGCTGATAAGGATGCCTGCTGTGCCAGTCGAGGAGATATCATGAAATTGGACTCTCGTGCTGGGCTTTGTAAATAAAATGAGATTGACCTCCCCCAGCCATTATCTCATTTATCTGATTTACATTGTAAAATCAGGAGCTACACTATTGATTAGAGCATAATTAGTTAATTATGAAGAGAGAAATACAAAGTTCTGTGGGGTGTGAGCACAGCAGGATGTTCAGCCGACATATTTCCAAGGGCATGAGCAGATGGAGATGAGTTTGTTAAAGAACAAAGCGGCTGAGCTTCAGGTATGGAGATAGCTAATCAGCCTCTCTCCCTGGCTGCACCAAGGTCCTTGAGCTTAGACCATGGGTTTTTACATTACTATTTGCATTTGTATGACTTTTCTTTTACCATATAACCTGAGTCCTGCATATATGACATCATCATCATCCTCCCCTTTTATTCAGGAACTCCAAAGAAAATTTGTAGATGAGATAATTTATTTCCAATTAACATACTATTATACAAAATTATTTTTGTTTTCCTTCCAAAAATGATTATTCTTATTCAAAATTGTTTTGATCAAAATATGCGCAGGATTTAATGGAAACACTTAACACTTTAGTTATCAAAGATATTTTCTATATTTTGACATGTATAGAAAGAAAAATTATGTATTAATCTTAACATTAAATGCTATTTAAATTTTGGCAGGATGAAGAATTGTGTTCATCTACTGTGGTTTGGAAATATTTTAGCACATGTTAAGATGTTTGATTGGAATGACTGGCGATTCTGCAGGGATGGAATCCATTGCCTGCATTTTGAGAGGATTTTTTTGTTTGTTTACTTCTGTCTGGATTCCTTTTTAAACATTAAGATTAAACTTTTTCTTTATAAAAAATGTGATGAAATAGGCAAATTTGACCTATCAGTTCTGCTGTTGAGAAGAAAAGAAAAGAAAACAAAAGCAACCAACCAAACGTAGTGTTGAAGATCACAAGCCAGGCTGACAGTTCCGCATGAAGCCTGTTCCTCATTATGTGCCATCATAGACTTGGCAAGTGAGTCCAGTGGGACACTGACTTCCTGTGAAGGGGACCAGACTTCCCTAAATGGTGTACCCCTTTGGAAGTGAGGTCACTTGCCCATGCCAGGCTGCGTTTTTCTCTAATGCTGCCATTGTTCCTTGAATGTCATATGTACTAAAACACTTTAGGCCAAATGGATAGCAAAAATGCCGCAGAATGGGAACTGAAAGAGTTAATGCCATGCGTGGGGTCTCACCTCATGTATCAGCCAAGTCCCAAATAGAGCCACCGTGGATTTATTGCGTGTGAGGATGTGATGTGATGAGGAACATTTCAGGATCTCCTTTTTTTTTTTTTTAAAGGAATTCAATGGAAATTTACTACACAGCTTTATCATATGTGATCCAAAAGAAATGGTTCACTTTTAAATTTGAATTCTGTTTTTTGTCTTCTTTGTCGTCTCAGTATTTTAGCTATATTATGGACTAGTAGTCCTATTTGGTGATTATCTTTTGGTAAATGAAGACATGCAGAATCGGTCACATGGCCACTCCATGATTGTTTTTGAAACCCAAAAAGCCAACCTTACCTTTATCTCCCTTAAGGAATCGTATCTTAATGCGTGCATTCAGTAGGAATTTAATTAAATAATCAGGTCGCCTCTGTAATTAGACAAAGAAGTAGAATTCATATCTCATTTTGCAAGTAAAAAAGCAATATACTGTATTAATCTGTGTAGTCACAGTTTGATGCTGTAAGAACACTCCTTAAAAGTATAATAAACCTTTCACTTCCCAAATATTGTTTTATTCATCTTTAAAAAAAAATCAACTTCTTAATTTTGATCCTTAATAGTTTTAGCCTTGCATCACCTAATAAATATGTGGATTATGTGATGCCATGTGTTGGTAGTGGCATGTGATATTAATGGGCATATTGGTCTTTAATATATTTTTTTCAATCAGCATACTATTAATCATTATTAGACACAATTTCTAAAATATGCATTTAAACATTTAATACAATTAATTTTAAGCATAATAGAGAGGAAATGAAGAAAATTTTCATATTATGTGATGAGATTATTTATTTCAGCAATATGTGAAGTAAATGCCCCATTTGAAAAAAACCCCCTCAGTTACACTAGATCACTGCTCTTTTTCTCATTCTCCTTTTACCTGGTGGCTTTGTGCTAGATGATTCATTACAGAGAAGTACGTATTACATGCCTTCTGGAAGACTGTCTTTATTCATGCTCCAGCGAACAGGATTTTATAACCAAAACAAAACCTTTTTTTGTGGGTAGCCATGAGGGCGTTAATACAGACTGTTGGGCTCCCTGTTGGTAAGTAGAGTGGCGGGTGTGTAGGGCTGCTGATGGGGTCTCTGTTTTATGTCTTTGGTGTTCCTTTTTTCACAATTGGCCACAGAGTCATGGCCTTCCACATTGGGTGTTTCTGTTACCGGCATACAGAGCAGTGATTCTTCAGTGTTTGTTACCCGGTTTCCCAGAATAGGCTGCCCTAACCCTTCCACATGTAAATAGAGCTTCAGACACGGTCTAAGAAGCCCATAATTCCAACATTAGAAGGTACCTTAGAGGCGTCCTCGAGCAGCCGATACCTGAACAAGAATCTCCTCGACAGTGTTCCCAACCAGCAGGCCCAACCTTTGCTGAAAGACATCGAGTGAGGGAAGACCCGCCATTCTTTGAGGTAATCCATTCCACTCTCTTGACAGCTCTGATGGGAAGGACATTTTTCCCTAGTGGAAGCCTTCAGTCTTCCCCTGTGGAATTTCTGCCCACTGCTCCTGCTTCTGTCTCTGGGGCCAAGCAGATCCAATCCATGTTAGTCCTTCACCTACTTGAAGCCTGCTGTCCTAGATCCCCAGAGTCTTCTCCTCAGTCTCAGTAGCCCTGTTCCTCCAGGTGGTCCTCAGGTGCCCTCCTGTATCAGTAGTCTTAGGAAATTGTGGTGCCCCGAGTTGGATATGGTGCTTCAGAAGTGGCCTCACTGCAGCCAGAGACAGTCCAGAATCACCTTTTGTTTTCTAGAGACTGCCTTTCTTGGAAGAAAGCTTAAAGACTGCCTCTGCTTTAGGGGCCAGCCGGTCCCACCGCATTCTCCTCTTGAACTTGGTGGCCATTGACACCTGTCGATTACCCCAGATATTTCATATTGTCTGTAGATTAAAATATAACTATGTATAGAAATATTTATCTCTATACATATATGTGTACTTCTAGCTATATCTGCATGTCTGTCATTCATCCATCTCTCTCTCTCATCTATCTTTTCATTTGTCATCTTTTTAGCCATCCATCTATAATCATCTTTCTATCTATATCCATCCATTAATCTACCATTCATCTATCCTTCCTATCCATCCATCCATCCATCCATCCATCCATCCATCCATCTACCTATCCTATGTATCTCTATATTCCAGGAAGAGGCAGTGGGGATCATGGGGCAAACCCTTAACTTAACAGAGACATGAATTTGGGAGCTGTCTCTGATACTTCATGCCTGCTGGTGCAAGTCACAACCTCCCTGAGCCCCAGTTTCCTCACCTGTAAGATAAAAGCATCCTACCTGGTGTACCTGCCTCTGAGAGTTTCTGTGACGATTGTTTTATCTGATGTCACAGATGCACATTGCCAGCCTCAAAGTACCCTATAAACACCAGCCGCCATTGTCATCTGTATTACATGACTGTGTGTGTTTATATTAAAATTGGATTCACCTGGATTTTAAATGGCTGAGAATGTAAAGGCAACCTCTCTCTTGGGGAAAACCATAGTCTTTGTAGATTTTGGTGAATCCTTTAATCCCTCCTCCTCTTTGCCTTTTAACCCCAAAGCTCTAGCTAAGCAGTTTATTAGCTAGAAGAGGGAATGGAGAGATGAGAGACTCTGGAGTGTTTTAAGTCTTCTCCAGTGCTTGGTCCCTGCTCACCATCTCTGACATATCAAATGTTACTGAACCCAAAATCTTTACGTAAGAGGATCATTTGGAGGAACTGAGGCTGTTTAGCTTAGAGAAGAAAAGGTTTAGGAAGGGATCCCTTAGGTCCCTTTAAAATATTTGAAGAACTGCCATGTGAAGGAGGAATTGGCCACACGCTTGGCGGTGGAGGGGGAGCAGCAAACAGGCCGAATCAGACTTGGTGTCAGAACAAACTTCCTAACCCTAAGTGGTGTGGCCTGTGAGGCCCCCTCCCCCAAGTGGGAGGCTCACTTGTTAGCTGATTCTCAGGGGGCATTGTTTGTGAGGCCTCTGGGCCCCTCCAGCTATGAGATGGTAGGATTCAGCAGTCTGCCTCAATATAAGGTCCCACCAATTGAGCACCCCAGCTGTATTAGAATAATCTGCCCCTGAAAGCTGCTCAGCGGTCAGAAGTTCAGGGCTCACCAGCAGTCCAGTGCTCGTTCAGCTCTGGGGCTGAAAGGACCCGTACCCTTGTTTGACTTCCTGGTAAGGAAGCGAAGCAGCGAATGCCAAAAGGCACAGGCTGTCGCCCTTCCATTATCTCTAGGTCAGATGCTCCAGGGTCCAGTGACTGGGATCTTGGTTGTTATTCCATTAAATGTGCTGCAATTTCAAATGAATGGTCATGTCACTGACAATTACAGGCATGTACCCAGTGGGGGGGGGGGGGGCTCTGAAAGTGTCCAGATGCTCTCACTGGAGCCTCACAAAATGCTGTGAGTCAGGGTCTGTGGGCTTCCTTGATCCCATTTAGCAGATCAGAAAACAGAGGCTCAGAGACATCCAGTAAGCGTCAGAGGTTCAGTGTCTCGGGGCGCAGTCCTTTATTCCCATACCAACTGGGCACTGGGCATGCCCGCTCCTCTTACCTAGCCAGGGTCGGCCCAGGCCTGTCTGGGAGGAGGAGGAGACCAGAAAACAGGGAAAACGAGGTCTCAGAATGCTGACATCTAGGGACATTCCAGGTCCCAAGAAGCGGCAGGCCCCTGAGCCTCCCACCTTGTAAGGGCAGTTCTTTTTGGCCCCGGGAGCAGAAGCGACATTAGTGGGTAGAAATTGAAGAGAGGCAAAAGTAGGCCCAGGTCAGTTCTGAGGTCTTTGATGAAAACCCTGGGTCATTGAAAAAGGATCAGGAGGTAGTCAGAATACCCCAAGAAGGCAGGAACATGTTCTTGAAGTATTTCTGTCTGAAATAATATTTCTAGACATTTGGTGCTGAAATAGCTGAGTCCCTAAAAGAGCTGTCTGGAAAGTTGAGCTATCCAGAAACATTCATTCTTGAAGTGTCTAGGTGACAGATTTGAATCTAAAGGAAAGTGTTAGCCCTTGACAGAAGAGCTGCTCATGAATCCTGGCTTCTGGGACAACTCTAGCCTAGCATTCTATAGGTAAGGAGTTGAGGCCCAGGGAATGGCTTGGCCCAGGGTCATGCACCAGCTTCCGGGAGCCAGGCCGGGAATCAAACCAGATCTTTATTATTTGTGGGGGTTGCCTGATGATTTTTTTAGTTTTATAAATTAAAAAGATTTAAAGATCACATTTATATTAACCCAGGCCTGGCAGTGAGTAGCTGTTATTCCAGAATCTCTCGTTGTTTTATGGTAGGAAGCTTTAGAAACCGAATGTTTATAGTGATAGGGTTTTTGATTTTCTGAGTGCTGGAGAAAAGCATGCTCTAACCTCAGTCTGGGGTTAGTGTCTACTAACTAGCCAGCTTTCATCCAGGTGCCTGGCCTCGAGGCTTGGAGCATTCCCCACACCTCTGGCTAGCTCGGATCCTGCAAACCCATTTTGAGGTGACAGGCTTATTCATCGGGGCGCCATTTTAATGTGGAAATGGAGGGATTGAAAGTTGGAAATCTTTCCTTCATTTCCAGATGTCTCCATAGTTTTTCCCTAAGTATTGTTTACAACAGTAAACTGTGGCCTTTGCTAAGAAAGGTAACTCAATTCACTGTCAAATAGTAATTATGACTTTTTTCCCCCAGTCCTTAATCTTTTAAGATGTTTGGTGGTGGTGTTTTTTTTTTCTTCCTAGTTTTTTTAGTTTACAAAGCTTAAATTTAAAAAGTCAAGAGACCCCAATAAATAGATTCTGACAGAATGGATTTTGAGAAATTGTTCCTTTAATGAAAAAGAACCCCGGGCATATGCAAATAAAGTGAGGAATGTAACCCTTCTTCATAAGATGGATGAATTTCCGTTCTTCAATGTACCACTTTTCCCCTGTTACTCCATCTCATATGAAATTATTTTCCCAAAGCATAACAAGGCAGTTATTTGCTAGTAGACCTAGGTTGTCAGCGGCAGAGAGATGAAATAGATAGTTTAAATTTTGTGAACTGTAGGTGGTAAACACTATCAAAAGAAATGTTTATAAGCTTAGCATAGTTTTATAGAGGGGGACTGGAACTTTAAAATCTCACACAGCAGCAGCCAGCAAGGTCTTTATAAGTCAGTAATCACCACGTTTTCACCTTTTTTATTAAAATTTTCTAGGATTTCTTTCTTTTTCAAATGAGACCCTGACAAACAGTATTATGTAGTATTAGTGTGTTGTCTGTATTAGAGCAGAAGTGAAATTAAGGGCACTGCAAAACAGATCCTGTCGAGTTTGCCTTGGGAACAGAGAGAAAATGGGAGTTGTAAAGCCCCGGTTTTGGGTCCACGTAGAAGAAATTGGGCCCAGAGCCCTGGAGCTCCTGGAGAGGCCACATTGAGTCTGCTCGAATGTTCTGAGCAATAGAAATGGCCTCTTCTGCCTCCCAGAGGCTTTTCGCTGTCCTCATTCGCTTGTGGGGAGACCCCTAACTCTGTCCTTCATAACCAAAAGTGTTGTGGCTGACCGTGGCCACCGTGCATGTGGCCCCCACCGGGCGCCAGCCTTTCTGTTATCACAGCTTCTGAAACGATTTGAGTGTGCTGGTATTTATTGTGGCTGTCACACTTTGTTCTGCTTGACGTGTCTGCTTGAGGCTGAGGGTCTCTGCATTGTCTGTGTTGTTTTGGCCCCCCTGCCGTGAGCGGAGGAAGGAGGACTTCAGGGGTGGAAGTGGCCCAGCCCGCCCACCTGCTGGCCGCCTCACACACACTGCCTCACTTGATGCAGAAATACAGTCTCCCTGTTTCCCCCGCAGGTGTGATGGATGCAGACTCTGCTACCATTTGGGCTGTTTGGACCCCCCCCTGAAAAAGTCTCCTAAGCAAACAGGCTATGGATGGATATGCCAGGAGTGTGACTCCACGTCTTCCAAAGTAAGTGAGAAAGGCCGCCGGCCGGTCCTCCTGGCGCGACAGCTTGGCCTGCTCGCTCCTGCCCGTGGCACTTGGCACATGGGGTGCATATGCGCCTTTGGGACAGATGGACCCTGAAAGAGTGCTGCCAGCTAGGACTGGGTTCTCTTGTGTGTGTTTGTGAGGGAATGGCTGGCTAAGTGCATGTGTGTGCGTGTGCACGTGAGTGTGTGTGTGCCCTGGGCCGGAGATCACTTGGGCCCCCTCCCAGGCGTGTGCGTGCTGCTCATGGACGTCCTTCCTCTCCCAGACGTTCCAGTGCGAGGATGCACCACCCAGAGCGGCCAGGACGGAGCACAAAGGTCACGCTCCTGCTTCTCCTGACAGTTCTTCTGAGCACGCCGGCACTGTGGCTGTGGCATCCCAGTCTCTTAATGGCCCTGCTTAGCAAAGCCTTCCCTGTGTTTTTCTGCGCTGTCACTGTAACTAATTCCGACACAAATAAACTTGTGCTGAGCTGATGTGTTTCTAGTTGTAACCATGCTACGTTGGCAGAAATCGCTGCTTTTGGACTTGAGCACTCTAACGCCCACTTCATATTCACCCGTACAAGCCGGTGTCCTGAGTCCTTCCTGAGCTTCACTGTGTGTCCCTAAAGAAAGAATGTGTGATCCCGGGTGGGAGACTTTGTGCCCGCCGGACTGCCCGTGGGGTCCTCGCATCCCTCTTCCCCAAGGAGAGAGGAAGGACGGGGCAGGTGTTGGGCGTGGGCTGGCAGCCCACGCTGGGCCTGGCCCTTCTTGGGGGACTCCGAGCGGGCCGTGAGTGTCCAGTCTCCTCCACAGTCGGTCGGTGTGAGGCTTCAGCCACGGGCTCTTGTAAGGAGGAAGTGTGGGCACCAGGGGCAGGCGTCCGGGCTTGAAAAGCAGTGGCCTGCTCCCGAGCAGGCTTCGGCCACGGTCATCTTCAGCGTTACTGCCCAGTGTACGCTTCAGAAGGCACGTGGGGAATCTTGCTCTTGTGATATTGGGAGTACTGTTTGGGGTGGGACCAGAGGGATGCTGTGTGTGGGCTCGGGGCGCCTCCTGGTGGCTGGCAGCCGCAACTTCTCTTGGCTTTCTAACCAGCCAGGAACCTCCCTCCCCTGGCCCTCTAAGACCTTTCTGGCACTGACCCAAAGCATAAGGAAATGTTTGTGGCCATCCAGTTCCTAAAACTGAGAGGCAGCCGTTCAGAACTCATTTCAGATTTGTGTTCTGCATGGGGCTGAAAAGCAGTATTGTCCATGTGCTTTTATAGCTGAGAGCTGATTGTATTCACTCAGGGAAAAAACTGAGAAAACCTCCTTGCCTTCTGCCAAAAGAGGCTTCTTGAAGTGGGAAGGAATGTGTGGGGGTTTTACTTCTCTCAAGTTGAAACTGAGTCAGTGACGACCAGATTTTGGTCTTTCTTCCAATCCAAAAATCCAGATTGGGTGAATGTCATCACAGTTTTCTGCAAGAACAGGGAGACTTGGGATCACATTTTCACTTTCTCTAAAGAAGACTATTGCATCTTTTTTTCCATGGAAAAATGTATAAACCGTGATATAAAACTGAATATTTTGAGATTTGAACTCATTTCTTCAGTTGTTCTCCTAATTGTGCTTTGTTGCTGAGATGGTCATTTTGTGCTAGTGGTGCTGACCAGAAAAGAATAAAATTGACTTTGTTAGCAGGAAGCTCTGAGGTATTTGGTAATGAAAGATTTCAAGTGGCATAGTGCACAAGATCCCTACTGGCTTTCTTGCTGTTCTCGTGAAGAGACAAGATGCTGTCACTGTTTAAAGAATTGGCATGAGTGTTTTAGGGAAGGGCCCAGCAGCATGGATCAGCTGGCAGTAGATGTGTGGGGCGTGGAGGAAGGAGGACCACAGTCAAGCCATTTCACCTCAGTGAGGGAGCCTTAGTTTCAAAGTCTTGTTGGGATGTGTGAATGAGGTAATATGGGGGAAAAGGCTTTGCAGAGTTTAAAGTGCTAGGGAAACAACTAGTTACCTTTTTTTTTCACTTAGGCAAATCAAATCCTGAAGAGATTCAGTCTCCCCTGAAAGAAATCAGGTATTCTTGCTGAAAGAAATTTAATAAAACTTCCTTTATTTTCTTACAGTAGAAATTGTTACTCATTAAGAATTTCTTGGACAGGATGAGATTTCCCCAGTTTAGTGAGAAGTGTGGGGCAGATGGCCAACTGGAAGGAAGTGGGCCAGTGGATTGGCCAGTGAATTGGGGGGGAGGGTCTGGCAGAGCTGGGAAGTTGGTGAGTTGGTCGGCAAGACTGCGCGATGGATTTATTTTTTGAAAATGTGGTGTCCTTTTCTTCTAAGGCTCCAGATTCCATGTGTAAGAAGAAGAGAGTGGACAATGGGAGGGAAAAGGACGTGAACTGGGAGTCGCTGTCATTTCATTAACTGGGCTACCTTGAGCAAGCCACTGCGTAGCTTACACAGAGGGAATAAACTAGGGCTTACGAAATCCTTACCTTATCCTGGCTTATTGCATTCCCCAAACAGTCCTGCGAGGCAGGTGCTGCAGGGGGCCCAGGAGACGGAGTACAGGGCCTGAAGTCAGGAAGACCTGGGTTCAAATCCCACCTCAGACACTTCCTAGCTGGGTGATGCTAGCAAGTCACTGAAGCGCTTGTCTGCCTCAGTTTACTCAACTGTAAATAGGGATAACAATGGATCTAGTGAGAACATATTTGTAAACAAGCCTTCGGTAAATGCTGCTGTCATTATTATCCTTCATTTTCAAAAAACCTGGGGAATCTGAGCCTTAGAGGCTGTAGGTGTGCCCCTCATCTCCTGGAGCTTGCCCCTTTGGCCCCCTTTTCTCCCCCTGTGTCACCCTTCAAACAGCCTCTACCTCTTCCAAGACAGTGAAGTGTCAGGTGCCTCTGGCCTAAAACTGCTTCACGGATGGCTGCGTTTTCTCGGGGTGCCCCGCGACGCCCAGACTCTGAGCAGCCGCCTCCTCAGCTGTGCGGCTCATTCCTGTCTCACCTTGTCTGTCAGAGAGCGGACTGGCCGGGCTTGGCAGCCGGGCACGAGGGCAGTGTCTGCTCTGCTGGGCCTTCCCATCACTTGCATGTAACGGGGTGCTCGCTGCTGAGGTCGGATGAGGATTCTCCTCTCGCAGATCCCAGGACGCTGAAGTAAACTTGGCAGCTCTTGTGTCAATCCCGGTGCCTTCCTCCCTGGAAAAGGAGCCTCCCCAAGCCCGAGGAACGCTTCTCCGATAAGCAGCTTACTCAGCCTGAGAGAGACGACGTCATGCCCACAGTCAAACGAGCCTTTGCCAAGTATCTTTTTGCTTACCGTCAGTGGTCCTCCAGAACTGCCGGGGGAAAGTTTGTGGCTTACGCTGGGCTGGTAGCATCAAGTCTGTCACCGCTCCAAGGGGCCTGGCCTGGCCATCCACATGGGAGACACCCGTTTGCACGGAGCCCTAGAGAATTCTTCCACAGTGGGGTGGCGATGGATGGCCCCCAGGGACCTCGGGAGATGCCAAGCAGCCATAGACATCCAGACGACGGTCATCTGTGGAGGTTGAGGGATGGCCGATGGCGGTCAGAATAGAGCATGGGGAGTTATAGATAGGCTGCACCCAGCGACCCTGAAGGGAGCTTCCAGTTCATGAGATCCCAGACCTCCTGGAATGCTGGAGTCCTACCTTCCTCATCAGACTTGACCCTCTGTCTGAATGGGATGGGTGCTTGTGGTCTCTGTGCTTCCTGGGCCTTGCCCTTGCTTCTGACTTGCAGTTTGCCCAACCCTTTACTGGAACAGGACCCAGTCATGTGTCCCCATCTCCTCTCCCCCTGTTTCTTGCCCTTCTGTCTTCTGGACAGACCCTGTTTATGGCTCGGGGGAGTTTGGCGGGTTCCATGCATTCCAGGCACTCCCTGACGCCTCCTTTCTCTGTGCTTGGATTGGTTTCTGTTTGCAATTTCAGATTTCATTCTCAGACCCTCCCCTTTTGCCTTTACTTCCTCAGTAGAATTTTAGGTCGTTAGCGTTTGCTCAAGCTCCAGCTGTAACCCAAAGGAATCTCCCACCCATGTGGATGTCTCTGTGCCGACATTTAAAATTCAGAGGGTATGAAAGGCAAGTGTGACTTTTTTTTCATTGCTTTTCTCTAGTGTTTATTTCTTAGCTGATAACGTTTTCCGGTGTGAGTGTATGCCGTGGATGGTCCAACCGCATCTCCCTGTCTTGAAAAGGAAGAGGGGAACTTGTTTTGTTCAGATGAACTCTTATGTGTGTTTGTTTCAAAGTTGCCTCCTTCCAAGTGACAGTTTAGTTTAGTTTTGTTTTTCCAGCGGGTGAGGGTAAGGGCTTGAACATCTGTCATGCTAGTTCTGGTGTGCCTGGGCTAGGCTCCCCCGCCCCAGATTTCATCCTGCTTTAAGATCTGTTTTGTGAAGAGCTGTGCAGTGTGCATGACAGGTCATTATCCTCCTGCTCTGGGATGAGCTGCCTTAGCCTGGAGACTTGATCCAGTCACTCTTATTTGATCTTTCTGCTGTGCTGTGCTCCTGTGGTGGTGATAAATTGGGAATGCACGTGTGCAGAACGTTCATTGAAGTCCCCTACAGAAAATGTCCTGGACCCCTACCCCCAGCCCCACAATGCCTGGCCCACCAGCTGGGAGGAAGTAAGAGGAGAGGGGGGGACGTTCGTCATTTGTGTCGCAAGGCATTCATTGACTTTCTGCCTCTCTGTTCGAAGAGGTCAGGGCAATTTCTCAAAGGTATAACTTGCCACAACACGTTAAACAAGCAAGTTTAATTGAGCCAGGTAATGTTGGAAATTGAATGTCTGGGTTTTATTCATTACTAAGATTTATTAAAAATATGAAATAAAAATGAATTATCTTTCAAATGTCTTTTAAAATTTAAAGCATTTGATTTGCTCATAAAATAGATTTTATATGTGTAATTTAAATGCTCATTTGGCCTTGGGCATTTTATTTGATGTTAGGTTGAAATTTGTTTCTCATCTTGCTTATGTATGTAAAGAAAGCGCTTTGTAAAACCTAACATTGTTGGCTGCTGTTAATGGCCACAAGACCTGGGGTCATAGCTGGAGAACTGTCCTGTGTGGGTAAGTGAATTCACCACCTCATGGCAGAGTGGCCAGGGAGTACCTTCCATTGATTTATTTCTTTTCTGCACTCACTACACTCACTGCTGGGGGCTCCCTTTGGGGTAGAAAGGTCTGGCACTGAACCTTTCCCATTGATCAACTGTTGCTTTGCCTGTAGGGCTAGGAACAGAAGCCCATTCTTGGGGGTGAAACAGTGGCAGCAGAGAGGGCCTGAGTGTAAAAAGTGGAATCAGTGGAGAGAAGAGGACCAGGGAAGTACCTGGATTGGGAGCAGCTTTGGGGGTTGGTTTGTTTTTTAGTATAATAGAAGACCTGCACGTATTTGAAGAAGGAAGGGTAGGGTCCAAGACAGAGAAAGGGAGAAGGAAGCAGAGAGAAGGTACAGCACTGGATCATGGGAGAGCACGTCATGGGGAGATGAGTCAACAGGCAGCCCGGGAAAGGATAGGAGCATCTCTGGCCGGGGCCTCTGGGAAGAACCAGCCAGCTGAAAGTCAAGGAGGCCTTGGGGTGGGGGGTGGGGGGTAGAATTCTGCTCAGGTGACAGGTGTTCTGGGGGGCTTCAAAGGCTCGGTAGAAAAAGTGCTGTGGAACTGAGTCATCAGGACAGCCTGGACAGGGAATCATTCCCCAGTAAGTTACTGCTGCCTCGAGAGAGGAAATCTCAGATTTGGTTCTGACCTGAAGGCTTTCCTTTTACAAACAGCATCAGTAACGTTCTTATTAAAATAGCAATTAACAAGCATCTCTTAAGTGTGTGCTATTTTCCTGGCACTGTGGTAGGCCTAAGGATGCAAAGGCAAAAATCAGACAGTCCCTGCCCTCAAGGAGCTTCCATTCTATAGGGGTGACCACATATACATAGCTATATTCAAGATGGGCACAGGGCCGGGAGGACCCTGGCACCAACAGCCATCAGGACAAGCCTGGGGTAGAAGATGGCCCTCGTACAGAGACTTGCAGGACACCAGGTGCTACGTGGTGGGATCGAGGGTTGAGTACATTTCAGGCAGGGAGGCCTGGAGACCAACTGTTTGAGGATATGCTGTGCTATGTGTGTATGACGAGGATCTCCAAGGAGGCCAGGTGGATTCTGGAAGGGGAGGAATAGGAACAGTTGGATGGGACCAGGTTGTAGCCTCTTTCATTGCCAGACAAGTTTGTGTTTGATATTGGCAGGAATAGGTAGAGACGGAAATTTATTGAGTGGAGAGGTGACGGGGTCAGTAGTGTCCTTTAGGAAAATCACTTTGACAGTTGGGTGGAAGGAAGATTGGCTTGACGAAGAGAGGCCATTGCAGGAGTGTAGGCTAGTGGTAACTGAGGTCCTGTGTGGGGCTGGGGAGGGTGACTGTGAGTGGAAGGAAAGAGACGGAGCAGGAAGTGTGCAGGTAGATGTGTTCTGTTCACTGCTCTGCTGCCAAAAGGGTGTGGAGGTCAAGCATCAAATGGATTAAGGTTGCTTCTACACTGAAAGTGACGGGGTGGAGTGGACAGGAGTGGACAGATGATTTCTCAAGGCCCCTTTCTGCCCTCAAGTTTTCTGATTCTCTTGAGGGAGTCACCGTATTAAAGGAACTGCCACTTTTTGGTATGAATTATTTATGCAGCCCGAGCAAAAGCTGGCCTGTTGAACCCACACGAGGACAATGGGAGAGGGATCAGGGCGTGTCATTCTATTATTATGTCATTAGGCAGTGTGTCTGAGCTGAGGCCTGTTCTCCCTTTTCCTGTTTGATGCTGGTGGTAAAGTTTGAAATTCACCATTTCAGAGCAGAGTGGGCCACATTGGGTCTCTTTTGGCCAAGATGGTTCAGGCCTGCTTTGGTCTAGGTAGGATGAGAACAGAATGTTTACGAGGGGACTCGAAATGAATTAAGTCCACTGTGATCTGCTCAGAGAACAGAATACTTAGGGCTACTGCCCCCATTCATTCTTAGGCTCCTGGGGAGCTAATGAGCTTTGGAAGGGAGATCTTGACTTCCACGTAGATGAGCTTCGGCCAAGCCCTGCTTGGGGATCTGGACCTTTGCTGCTGCTGGCTTCAGTGTGCCGCTCTTGACTTCTTTTGCACCATACTAACACATTGTAATCTAAAGTCTGGTCACCCCGGTGGCAGGAATTCTTAATATTTTCTCTGAAGGTTTCTTAAAGGTTGATGTTGCACTGTTATGTTCTAATGGGAATTAAGTTGGGTTTTCAGCTAAATGTACCTTTTGATAATGGTTACAGATGATTATTTGCTTCAGTGGTTTGAAGCTCTTTGGTGTATGCTTATAGAGGTTAAGTTTTTTTATAGTCACTTTGAAAAGTTCAGGCAGCATCGATGCCTTTTATGCAGTGAGTCTTTAAAGTGTGAAACAATTGAGATCTTTAGGGATGTCCTCCCATCACCTGAAGTCACATGAATTCAATAATTTTCTGGAAAATCTCCCTTTATATCTAGTGAAAATTAAGATTCTCAAGTAATATTTGAAAATCAGCTTCTTAACACATAGGATTGTTGTGAAGAAGGCATTTTAAGACCTTGATCCTGCACTTTGCAAGTGCAGGTTGTTAGTATTGACCTGCCTGCAGCAAAGTCCTTCCTATCACCTTCACATCATCACCTGATGGTGGAGAGGGACCCTGGCTTCCTGAACAAATTCTTTCAGGCCCTCAGCGAACTTGGAATGGTCTTCAGCAGAGACCAAGGGCTGGAGCGTCGTTGCCAGTGTTGGGGGGGCTCATTCACCTGGTTTTGACACACAGCACTTCACAAAGATAGTCTTCAGAGGCACAGAAGGACGCTACTTCTGTTGGTGAAGGGAGTCTGCCCTAGTGAAATCATGGCTGTTTGGAGTCTTTGTCACTCACGTCAAACCGTGGTTTCTATATGGCTTGGGTTCAGTGACAAGCCAACTCAGGGAAACCCCCTTATCTGTCAGCATGTTTAGCCTTTGCTTTAAATCTCATGATATAAGATCCTTAATTGGAACCATCCTGGAATGAGAATGAAGTCATACGCGTGAGATGCCACACAGTGTCCAGGATCTGTGGAATGTTCCCTTGTTGTCCCTCTGCCATTTGGTGTGAGATTTTTTTTCATTTTAACCACAGAAATGTCTAGCTTCCTCCTGGGAAATTTTCTTAGTAGAGCCCATGCCTCCCCCTGTTCCCAACCTCCCACCCCATGTATTTATGCATTTTGAGCATGAAATGAGGTATTTGCAAGATTTCCGGATCCAGAGTAGAGGTCCTAAGTTGGCACCCATGATGCGCATCTGACCCCGAAGGCTCTCCAGTGTTTGGGTTGTACCCACATCCCGCCAGCAGGTGGTATGAGGAGCCTGGCAGCACTTGGCCAGGGTTCTCAGGGGTGGGATGTGCTGATGGTCCCTATGGAGAAAACCAGGCTGTGGACGCGAGTCCCGAACACGAACGGGGTCTTAGGCAGGAGCTCTGTCTCGAGGCCCAGCATTTCGCTCAGTGTTATTGTGGCTCCTTCGGGGCAGGGGCATTCTAGGCCGCACTAAGTCTGCCATCAGGTCTCTTTGTAAACACAAAAAAACCTAACTAAGAAGAGGCGCAAGTAAGCCAGAAACAAATTAGGTCATTTCAATTTGGCCTTAGAGAAAACAGGTATTTTTCTGGTTAAAAGACATGTGGAGGTAGACCCTAAGCCACTGGCATTCTAAGCAGAAAATAGTAAACAGTAAGTGCCTACTGTGTGCCAGGTGCTGTGCTAACTGCTTCTAGGGATGTGGAGAAGGGCAAACGACAGCCCTGCCCTCGAGGAGCTCACCGTCTGATGTGGACGACAACACGCAAACGGCTGAGCACAAACAAGGTGTAGACAGGATATGTGGAGCTGAATTTGAAGGTCGCCAGAGAAGCCTGGAGGCAGAGATGAGGAGGACGGAGCATGTGCCAGGCATGGGGGACAGCCAGAGGGAGTGCTTTGAGCCAGGAGCGGAAGGGTAGTGTTTGTGGAACAGCCTGGAGGCCTGGGTCGCTGGATCTAACAGTAGGAGGTGGGGAAATGAAGGGTTGAATGAGAGTGGAAGGGTGCGGGGCGTGGGCAGTCATGAAGGGCTTTGAACACCAGACAGTGACCCAGACTGTGCTAGTTGGGCGTGTTGCTATGATGCTCGTTGCATTGACTTCCACTAGAAGGTGGTTCATACCAGTGTCAAATTCAAATCAAAACTGATCCCTGTGCTGCATATTGACTCAGAAAACCGTTAGTGTTATCTGTTTTATTGCATTTTTACTTATTTTGTTAAACATTTCCCATTTACGTTTCAGTCTGATTCGGGCTAGCTCTTCTGGCTTATGCTGTGATTTCTAAATGTGTACTTTTGGATTGTCTGTATCTGTGACCAGAGCTGCCTCGAGGTACGTCCCTGTAGCCTGGCCAAGAACAGAGGAGACAGAACAACTGCTTAGGAGGGTGTGTCCAAGCTGGAAAGGCTCTTCTGAGTGGCTGCATTGAAATTGCAAAGGAGGAGATAAATGGGGAGATAGAAGAGGGAAAAGCCATAGGATTTAGTGACTAATTGGATATGCAGAGAGATCAAAGACTCCACCTCCCTGGCCGCTTCAGACCTGAGTAACTAGTGCCAGTTTTTGAATAATGGATGGATGGCAAAGAAAGAGTGTGAATATGCACATGCCAAGCATGAAAGGAAGATGGGCTTGCTAAGGACGAAAAAAAACAGTTATTAGCTGCTTACTGCACGTTAAGGACTTGGGTACAAAAGCAGAGAGCAAAGACAGGCCCTGTCTATGATCAGGGAGCTTCCCAAGGCCGCCGTTGGACTTCCTGCTATTCCTCAGTGTTAGGATGGTTTTCCTGACATCAGGCCCAAAGTTAGCTTTTTCCCTCAACCCGGTGCTCCAAGCTTGTCTTCTGGACAAGTTGCTCCCTGTTCCTATCCTTCAGATACTCCCAAAGATGCTGCTCCTTTTCCCTCAGTTAAGAGATTCCCAGTTCTTTCATCCAGTCCTCAGAGCCGGGAAGGTTAGCATTGAGTTCTTGACCCAGGTCGTTTTTGGTAATCTTTCTCTGTTTCTTCTTGTAGTTTCTCTTTTGACCAGATGAATCAGCAGGCGGGAGGGTAGTCATCGGGGGGGCACATTTTCGGAGATTCTCTGTTACTTTCAAGATACTTGGCCTGTCAGTATAGTAGAGCCCTGCTGTTGGTATCTAGTTGATCAGTGCCTGACTCAGTACTTCTCAGAGGGAATCCTTAACAACTATGACCAGAACTCATTGTTTGGGTGAAGCACTGTGTTGTATGGAAGAGTCCTACCGTCATCGGCACTACCTCTGCCACTGCCACCACTACCACTGAGACCCATTCCCGTGGGGTTTGGCAATGAATGTACTTTCTCCACAAGAGCCTATGGAGTGAGGCAGCTTGTTAGCTCCGTTTTGTAGACATTGAGATACGTCCAGGATCACACAGCCGGTAAATGTCTAAGGACAGTATTCAAAGCCAGGTCTCCTAACTCAGTTTCCAACTCAGTTTGCCCCCCAGGAGCTCATGGCACTTTTTGGAAAATGCAGGCAATGAACTCCAAGGTCAGGATCTTCAGTATTATTAAGTTAGGAGTGGCTGAAGCATTTCCTTCAAGTAGCACCCCCCCCCCCCCCCCCGCTTTTGACCTTTTACATACTGCCAGTTCCGCCAAAGACTGAAATGAATTCACAGGAACAAATGAATGTTCCTGAAGCTGTTTCAACCCAAACAGCTCCATTTTGAATGCTGCAGGGGACTCTTGGCTCCAGAATCTTCCTTCTTTTCAGCTTCCTAGAAATATGCTTATTTGGACCCATCATTTCCAGTCTCCTTCCAGTGCCTAATCGTGAGTTATGGAGGGAAAATGCCATTGCTCAGCACATGAGACTTCTAGGCAGAGGCTTTGGGTTTTATTTTTTAAAGTGTTTTTTAATGATTTCTAAAACCCTTTGTGAGAGAAATGACAGTAATTAAAGGGTGAAAAATAGGACCTATTAGGGGAGGATTATTTAGCTCAAAGAATAGAAGCCAGGAGGAGTGAGAGAAGGGCTGGTGATTCATTAGAGAGAATGCGGCTGAGCGCTCAGCCATGTTGAAGACTAAAAATCAGGACTCGTGAGGTGGGGTAGGGATTCAAGCAAGGATCTACACCCTGGGTTTGGGAATTTGCTTTGGATTGTTTGATGTTTTGATGATCGTATTTCAATATCATCGGTTTCCTTTTTAATCTTACGTGTTCCATGCATTTAAAAAATTATTCTGAGAAGAGGTCCGTGGGCTTCACCGCTCTGACCAAAGGTTAAGAACTCCTGGTTTAGGTATAAGAAAGAGCTTTTAAAATCCTAGGCTGGAGACCTAAAGCCAGGGTCTCTCGGCAAGCTTCCCAAGCCGAGCCCTCTTGAGTGTGCCCAGCGTCTTCGGGGGCATCCCCCTCCCCTGACGCCTCTCTGATTGCCTTGCTTTCGAGTTTCTTGTTCACAAATCTGAGGTGTTCTCATCTCTTGAATTCTGAACGAGGGAAACCAGACATCTACATTTTCCAAGATACCTTTGAGCATTATTATAATCCAGAAAACTGAAGGAATAGAGAGAACTCTGCTCAATATTATGTTTCTCCACCTCCTGCTAAAATGTGCCTCTGACCTGAGAATCAGGGACCGAAGCGTAAGATCGCGGAGTCACCCATCCCTAGCCTCCCCTTCATCCAGCCAGTCACCAAACTCTATAGATCCTGCCCTGAGCCTTCCTCTGGATCCCGTCTCCTGAGCTCTTCCTACTCGTTCTGACTCTGTTGTTTCCGGATGAACCTTCCCAAACGCATGGCCTTGCCCCTCTTGAGACTCGTAAAGGAACCCTTGGGTGGCTGCCAGTGCAGGCCGAGCTCCTTCACCTTCTGCCCTCGCTGCCCCACTCCCAAACTCCATTCCCAAGGGAGTGTCCTTCCCAGTCACAGTGCAGCTTAGCCTTTTGTGAGTCATGGATCACTGGGTAGTCTGGTTTTTAAATGCAAAAATAAAATACGTTGGATTACAAGGAAACTGGTTATATTGAAGTACAGTTATTTAGATTCAGAACGAAAAACAAGTTCACAGACTCCAGGTTAAGTACTCTTGCAATAGCCATTCCCATTCTCATTCTTCTCCCCTTTGCCCCTTGAACTCACCCTCTCAGTGGCCTGTGCCGTGCACCTGGCTCTTTGCTTGCACCCTGTGGGGTCATTGCCATCCTTATCTCTTTGTCTTCCAAACCACGTGGATGATGTGAGACCTTTGGGCACCCCCACTGGTAGTGAGTTCAGTCAGCAGCCTTCAGTTATGTGGGTGTGCATATATGTGTATGTGCAGGGAGATATGTGTGTGTCCATATGTATGTGTGTGCATGCAGACACACAGGCATGTTTGGTAGTGCCTGCCTCTTTGATGGTTTAAACTTCTGTTTTGCTGAGTGGCAATTAAGTAATGCAAGGCCTTTTTTTTTTTCTTTTTTTCCTGGGTGGAGGCCATGTTTGTTGGTTTCGTTCACCTTCAGTGTGCCCAAGGCTCTTTGTTGATGTAGCACAGCACATCCGAAATATTTTTTTCTCCCTAGTAGGACCAAATGTACAAAATGAATAAATAAAAATCTCTGAAAGACAGGACAGAAGAAAAAACTCATTCAGCAAGTTTTAAATCATTCCTTCACTCCGAATTAGGGTATTTGCAATCCCGAGTGGATTCAGCATTTCTGTTGTCAATATTGCACAGTAACTATGAGGAGACCAGATGGTTGTTCAGAGAAATTTTTTTTCTCAGCTTCAGCAAGCATTCTTTTGGAGAGCCTGAAGGGCCTTGTGGAAGTCACCCAGCCTGAAGAAAGTACAAAACTGTGCAGTATATGCCCGTCTCTGGCTATCAGCAGGCCACAGCCTTGCCTGCCCCCGGAAGCCTGTACACTCCCTGCTGGCACTGGAGGGAAAGACGCTGCCCTTGGTGGTCCTGTGGCCTTGTCTGAGTCCAGAGTCCTCCTCTGTAAAATAGGGGCATTTGGGGTGTTGCTAGGAGGAAAGCACTTTGAGCTATAAGCCCTCTCTGAGTATATACTATTTATTTTAAAATGCAGATAATCTTGGTAGAATTTAGAGCCTGGCATCCAGTGACGTGACGTGCATTAGGACTGAGTCTGCCCACAGGCCTGGAGGAAATGGTTGGTTGCTTTGTGTCAGAGTGCTTGGCTCCTGGGGCTGGGCTGGGCATTAGGAGAGCCTGACTGGCTGCTGGGGGCATGAAGGGAGTGGAGCAGACAATATGGCGCCTCCACCAAAGCCCCCAAGAGGTGGCACCATAACAGCCACTGGCTTCATTTTCTCCTAAATGTCACGATCGCCAGCCCCTGGCGCTTACCCCTCCTGTCTGGCCCCAGTGCCCAGAACACAGAACCAGGGCTGATCAGAGCACTGCGACAGCTCATGAGACGGCAAAGAGGTTCTTGGAGGCAAGCCCTTAGCCAAACCCTTATGTTTGTGAAATTATTCTAGGAGGAAAATGCATCCTGAGGCCCAGAGAAGCAGCACTCGGTGTTTGAGTGCCTGCTTGTGTGTGTTTCAGGCGAGGCATGGTCAGATGACTCCCAGTCACTTGGCAAGGCGGATTCCTTATGTGTCTGAGCAGGCCTCGATGCCACCGCAGACCCTGCAGCTTCATAAACGTGTCTGGGCAGGAGCTGACCACTAGCCTGGGTAGGGAGGATCCTCCAGTGGCTAGGCGAGGGCCTCGTCCAGTCCCATCACCCCACAGCGCACGTGGACTCCTGAAGCTCTTGACGGAGCTGCCCGGGGTCGTGCAGGGGGTGAGCCGCAGAACCCAAAGTAGGAAAGGGAGGTCCCACAAAGGCAGGGGGCCGCCATGCTTAGGGCTCCTCCATGGCTCTGCTGGGAGGGCCCTTGCATGGAAGTGGGAGGAACGAGCTGGACTTGACCATTGGTTGGGAGGGGGAGGGAAGACTTGAAACCACTAACATTTTCAGCCTCAGAAACCTGGCCCATTGTCTCTTCAAGGCGGGAGGAGCAGATTTGTGGGGAAATTGGCCCGGGCAGGAGATGCCTAGAGGCAGAAATAAACTGTATTTATTTGGTGTGATCATTTTGGGGGGTAGAAGAGAAGGAATATACTGCTTGGAATGAACACAGACCTTGCCCTGCCTCCGCATTAGCCTGTAGCAGCGTCGCTCCATACCAGTCCATCTCACTAAAGAGAGAACCGTGGGGCCCGGATAAAGGAGGGGCTAGCTGAGCCACTTTCTAACGCACAAGGAGGAAAGTGGCTGGGTCACCAGAGATGGCACTCGTTCTGGGCGATGTTAGCAAAGGCCTGGACTTGCCGGCTTGGCTTTTTGTAGCTGAGTAAAACAGTTTAAGAATTAGCTTAGATGATGGGAGGTCCGGGTTCACGATCGTAGTCCAGTCCCTGGGCGGCCTTCAGAATTAGCTAGTTGTTTGTTGAGATATTGGTATTTCTGGCTTTTGTGTCCATGGAATCTTTTTTTCCCTTTTTTTAAAAGAAACGAGGTAGTTTTTAAAAATTGTTGTATTTATGCCGTAGAGAAAGTAAACCACAGTAACCTGACGGGATTCTTCTGCATCTCCGTTGGTTTTTCCATCCTTGGTGTCAATATTGTAGCTCTGCTTGCTGAGAAAGAATTTTCGCACCAGCAACAAATACCTTATTTTCAATGATTCTGCTGTCCTTGTGTTCAGCCTCCACCCCAGACGACAGGCCTCAGCGGCTTCCTTGTGAGGCGGCCTTATCTGGCCTTAAGTGGACGGCAGAGATGGTGCTGGGACTGGAGCTTTATTTATTGGGAATATTTCAGCTCGCTTCATTTGTTTTGTGCCAGAAGAAAGTGACTGCCACTCCTAGCAAATTCAGTTGTCTTTATCATCCACTAACGGAAGAATACTGTTCTGACCTCCTAATTTTGATGGAAAAGTGGTCTCGTGCCTGTACCATCTTTCCTAAACATTATGTTATTGACTTAGAGGTTGACACTGTTTTCCTGGTAAGGCAGAGTTGGGCTTGCCCATGTACTACCTTACCCCATCCATATTAAAAGTGACTGTTCTCTAAAAAGACATCTCCATAGAAAAGAGCAGCTCCTTCCACCTTCAGCCGCTTTTCCGTCCTAGAGCCGCAGGCCAGACAAGCTTCTGTGGCCTGTTGCTACAGGAGATCAGCTCACCAAAGGCCGGTGTAGACAGCCTCTCCTTCTCCTACTTGAGGCCGCACCAAGTCGATCGGGGTGATCGGGACAGCCCTTTCATTCAAAGATGTTTAAAATGATTGTAGAGCTTGAGTGATGTCCAGCCGGACCAGGGCAAAGGGGTGGGCTCGTGCATTTGGCCTTGACGTGGAAAGGAAAGGGAGGAGAAATGAATGACAGAAAAGGACGTTAAGAACCTTCGTGGACTCTGCACTATGTGTTCCCCCGGTAACTTCCCAGGTCAGAGTCCCCTGTGGAGGTTTTCTTGTTAGGTCATTTCCCTCATCCCGGTTCAGGCGTGTCAAAGACTGCTCTTTGGAGGGGGGGCACAGGTGTCATCTTCAGGTGCCCACAGGCACTTGTGTGGGGCTGGGGCCCAGCAGGCAAGACAGTTCCAAAGGCCTTTTGTTAGGCGTGTGCCAGAAGGAATCAGATCTTCATCTTTGTCTTGGCACCAAAAGTCAGTGTTGGCTTTTTTGGTTTTTTGCTTGGGGGATTATTTCTTCCTCTACATTTGAGACGTGAGTCCTTCAAGTCACAGAATTCTGTCCAGCTGGCCAGGATGCCGTGCGCCGAGGGACGGACGCTCCATGCCAGCACTCATCCTCACAAGGAGGTGTGACCTGTGACACAGTCTACCAGCTTCTCTCAGGGAGCACATTAATCCTACAAATGTTGCTCTGGGAATTTGAGAGATGCCCTGGCCACTCACCTCCCAGTTCATTCAACCAGCCTTTGGCCAAGGAGCCGCTATTCTGAGTTTCCAGATGAGAAATAACCCTCGGAATGAGGAAGAGTCCTCCCGCCTGTACTGGCGTGCCATACACTGAATCACTAACGCACGTGAAAAATAAGTCCAGTTGTATTTGGGAGGAGAGAAGTGGTCATGCCCATCTCCACACCTATATACCTACCCACATACAGATGTTTTTAACATGCCGTGAAATAAAAGAATCCTGAGTAAAAGTGAAAAGGAGAGTTTTGTCGAAATCCCTGGATAAGCACTGTTGATCCAAAGACTAAATCCCATTTCAGGTATTTTCCTCAGAGCCCAGGCTCTAAATAGAAGGGGGGGGGGGCCTTCATTTTATAGCAAATGAGAAGTTTTACACGTTAACCTTTTATTTGTAGTTTTAAACTCCTTTTATGTAAAAATAAATAATAAGCTCTTTACTGGCCACTCGGTAAATGTCCCAGCCTGTCTACTGGGTCATTGAGTTAGATATGCCTGTGCTGCCCACATCAGCTCCCATGACTAATTTGTCCAGACTTATCCTTCCCTTGAGAAGTTTGTGTAGCCCTGGCCTGTTGGGAGTGGCCAGAATCAGTGAACTAGAAATATGAGTGTGCAGAAGGGGATAGTGATAGCTTTTTCTTAAGGCAGACTTCCTCCTTTCATCCTTCCTTCCCGCAGAAGGCGTTTCGTGGGATCGATCGGTTAGGATCTTCAGGACAAATTTTCTCTTCAGCATAGCCCAGGTCGGGGAGTTTTGGGGTCTGCTACAAAGCCTGCTCTTTATATGGCCAGGTAACTCTTCCCCACTAACAAGTTGGTATTTCGGGGGTCCCCAGGGTGGCAGGCACAAACTTGGAAACCAGTCAGAAGCCATGGGACACATTGTGTGCAAATAATTCTTATTTCCTATTTGTAATGAATCAGTTCTACCAGGAAAGTCTTGGGCTGCTACAAAACAATAGGAGCTTCTGACATTAATTGGAGGGGCTTGAGGGGGGAGTTTTTCTCATTTGTCAATTATTTATGTCTTCCATTTTTTTTACATGCTTACTGCTTTGTTCAGCTTTGGCTACATTTTTTTTTAATTCCTTGTCAGCCATATTCCGAATTCCATGAATTTAAATAGAGTTAAATTCTAACCATCTTATTTACTTATTTTTTTCAGTTGACTCATGCCTAGATAATGCTTGTGTTATTGACCAATTTCATCTTTATTTTTCCAGTGTTAACATCCTTGTAGAAGGTCATCCTGCTTGGGTTTGGGTTTCAGTGTGTTTTCTGTTAAATGCACATTTCTGATATTTGTGTCTCCACGTGTCACATTATACTTTATTCAGCCCCGACCTTGCCCAGGAGGCGGGTGGTATCGTAAGTGGGACACCAAGCTTGACCTCTTTGTTGTCCAGCCCTGGGGGCAGCAGCCTGCAGTGGCCTGTGTAAGCACCCCACACCACCCCACAGGCATTCCCATTGTCCTTTGGCTGTTGGCCATTGTAATTTTTCCATCCTGTTCTGTGGCTTTGGTGGTGAGGTGGCTGGAAGCCCCAAAGCTCCTGCTCTTCCTCCTTCTCCACCTGGGCCACCCTCCCGTCCCTCTGAAGCACAGGTTTAAAAGCTTTGCTGCTTTTCCTGGTTAATCTGAGGGGCTGCCCCTCCCCGTCTCCTGGGGCGATCTTCCCATCTGCTCCCCAGTTCGGGGCGTTTAGGAGTTCCTCAAGGTCCCTCCGTTTCTGGGAGATCGCTTCTTGTCTCTTATCAGAACAGTCCATGAACAAGTACTGATGAAATGCCCACTGGGTGCCAGCACTGCCCTTGGCTCTGGGGGTGCTGAGACAAGGCCCAGCAGCTCCTGCCCTCGAGGACCCTTCATTCTCCAGGGGGAGGTGGTACATTCCCAAAAGATACAAGGAAGGGAACTTGGTCACCCCGGAGTTGTTGGGGCACAATCTAGATGTTAAGGTTGGAACACATTTTGTGAATATAGGTAAAAGAGCTCTTTCTTTTGGAATCTTTCCATCTCTTCTGCTTATTTTAGGAGTTTTATATGCTGGAAACAAGGACCATAGTCTCTTATTCTAATGCAGAAGTGTCTTTTAGAGCTGGAGTTTCATCCCAGCTAGGGGGTACAGTGAATAGAATGCCAGGCCTGGAGTCAGGAAGACCTGAGTTCAAATTTGGCCTCAGACACTTACTACCTGTGTGACCCTGGGCAAGTCACTTAACCCTGTTTGCTTCAGTAAAATAAGCTGGAGAATGAAACAGAAGACCACTCCAGTATCTTTGCTAAGAGACCCCCAAATGGGGTCACAAAGAATCGGACGTAACTGAACAACTATATACAGTAATAACCTTTCCAAATAGCACAAAGTAGAACTAAGAAAAGAGGAGAGCAGGTATAGACCTTGACTTGCCCCACCTCTTGGCCATGGAGCATGCCTGGGGAGAAGATGAGCTGGAGGCAGGAATTTCCTGTTGTTAGAATGCCTCATTTGATGGGAGAGGAGATGTGGTTTGTTTCAGAAGCCATACAAGTTCCAGCGAGTAGAGATACTGGCAGTGGAAAGCCTTTTAACACGTTTGACGCCTCCCATCCATCTCCTCAGGGCTAAGGAGACTCCTTCATGAGGAAATCTCTCATGATTTGTTTGACATGCTTGGCAGGCGACACGGAAATGGGCAAACCTGCTGATCTGCTACTAAGTTCAGGGCAGCTTTAACATGTTGATTCTTTGACAGAAGTGTAAATATGCCCTTAAAATTGTTTTTAATAGAATGGCAGAAACTAGGCATAGACTAACATCTTACACCATATTCCAAGATAAGGTCAAAATGGGTACACGATTTAGACATAAAGAGTGATACTATAAACAAATTCAGAGAGCAAGGAATAGTTTACCTGTCAGATCTATGGAGAAGGGAGGAATTTATGACCAAACGAGATAGAAAACATTATGAAATGCAAAATGGATAATTTTGGTTACATTAGATTAAAAAGGTTTTCCACAAAGTCAATGCAACCAATATTAGAAGGGAAGCAGAAAGGTGGGAAACAATTTTTACAGCCAGTGTCTCTGATAAAGGCCTCATTTCCAAAATGTATAGAGAACTGAGTCAAATTTATAAGAATGTAAGACTTTCCGCAGTTGATAAATGGGCAAAGGATATGGACAGGCAATTTTCAGATGAAGAAATTAAAGCTATCTATAGTCATATGAAAAAAATGCTCTAAATTGCTATTGATTAGAGAAATGCAAATTAAAACAACTCTGAGGTACCACATCACACCTATCAGATTGGCTAACATGACAAAACAGGAAAGTGGTAAGTGTTGGAGAAGATGTGGGAAAATTGGAATACTAATGCATTGTTGGTGGAGTTGTAAATTGATCCAGCCATTCTGGAGAGCAATTTGGAACTATGCCCAAAGGGCTATAAAACTGTGCATACCCTTTGGACCCAGCAATATCACTGCTAGGTCTGTATTCCAAAGAGATCAAAGAAAAGGGAAAAGGACCCTTATGTACAAAAATATTTATAGCTGCTCTTTGTGGTGGCCAAGAATTGTAAATTGAGGGGATGCCCATCAATTGGGGAATGACTGAACAAGTTGTGGTATGTGAATGTAGTGGAATACTATTGTTCCATAAAAAATGATGAGTAGGCAGACTTCAGAAAAACTTGGGAAGACTTTGCATGAACTGATGCTGAGTGAAGTGAGCAGGACCAGAACATTGTACACAGCAACAGTAACATTGCGTGATGACCAACTTTGATAGACTTAGCTTTTCTCAGGAAGGCAAGGATCGAAGACAGTTCCAAAAGACACAAGATGGAAAATGCTCTGTACATCCAGAGAAAGAACTGTGGAGTCTGAATGCAGATCAAAGCATACTATTTGCTCTCTTTTTTTTTCTTCTTTCTCATGGTTTTTCTCTTTGCTTCTAATTCTTCTTTATAACATGACTAATGTGGAAATATGTTGAATATGATTGTACATGTATGGCCTATATCAGATTGCACTCTGTCTTGGGGAAGAGGAAGAGGTGGGGGGAGAAAATTTAAAATTCAAAATCTTATACAAGTGAATGATGAAAATAAAAATAAATATTAAAACATTTAAAAATTGTTTTTAATAGACATTCCAAAAAGGCCAAGCGCCTCAGTCCAGAGGCCCCTTTCCAGTGGTGAGCCCATTCCCATTTTCTTGGTTGTTACCAGCCAAGCTCCTGATTTCAAGTGAAGTTTGTTCCTTGACTTCTAAGGCCATGGCCTTCCAGTGAACTGTCATACAGACGCATGGTCTTTCCAAGATTTTCTTTTCACGCAGAAAGATCATTTCAATTGGGGTGGTGATGAATGTAGGTGAGATCTTTCAGGTTGAGATAGTGTCAGACCCTGGAAGATTTCTTACCTCTCCCTAGGCCAGAGGCCTGGAAGGTTTCATGAAGAGATGAGATTTCAGGATAAATCATGGAAGGGGTTAGAAGTAAAACCACTTGCCTCATTGAATTAGGCCAGGAAGGCTCTAAAAATAACCAAGGACAGCACTTTTCACTGGACTCTCTCTTTTGTAAATGCAATTTAAAGACCATTATTTTTCCAGTATACCTGTGCTTTTTTATTTTTTTTTCACTTTTTTCTCAGTAGCTGTAAATTAAACTCCTTTAATTGAACCATTTGAATATTTTATTTCTTCATGATTAAGTTCTTGTTCATTCTTTAGTGAATTTAATTTAGAATCAAATTAAAATATTAACATAATGTGTGAACACCTAATGGTTACAGGGGTTTTTTTTTTTTTCATTACTGGCTTTTTAGAGTTGATATTGCTGTTATGAAACTCAGGTTTTCTTTGAAACATGGTTTGTCAGGCAGACGTCTGATGCGCTTCATTTTTTTCAGGAAGAATTGAGAACAGAATTGAGATCTTCTGAAAGTAAAGTCCTCTTGCCAAGGTTCTGTTCCAGAAATCCCTTTGGGTTGAGAGATTAAGGAATGTGATGAATAAAAACCCCAAGAGACAGAGCTTCTGAGTAATTAGCTAGCCAGCACTTGATAAATTGATGGTGAGTGGTTTTCTCAGTAACCAAAGGCACCAGGGGAGACCCTGAGACACCTTTAGTGCCTTTTCAAAGGGAATTCCCCAGACCAAAATAACCCTTGATTGGTGGACGTTTAATGAAAAGAACATGGCTTGAACATGAGACTTAGCCACCTCCATCGATCTCCATCTAGACCGCTCTGGCTGGCTTTCTCCTTCATAATCTGGGTCACCCTAAACTCTAATGGAGAAGATCAAGGACAGGGGTTCCTTCTCCAGGGTAGGGCCTTGCCCAGACTGGATTCTGTCTATACTAAAGAGAAATTAGGCCTCTTGTTGGCTGGGGCCTTGAGGGCTAGGACCGCTCTCATTGTCAGCCAAGCCCTGCAGAGACAGACTGACCTTAACAGGAAATGAAGGGAAAGGGTGGATCACAAATATTAGTTATTAATATAGTAGTAATAATTTCTCTCAGGAATGTTTTACTGTGAGTGAGTGGAACTGAAGCACAGAGCCTGGCATTTCTTCCTGATGCAGAGAGCTGCTAGAGACAGACAGATGCAGATGCCTCCCTCCAAGCCCGCTTCCTGTTGTTCTGCTATGGAGAAAACCTTACTTGGCATCCTTCTTGGTTACTCTGAACCTGTGAGCTTCTCGGTGCATGGAATAGCTTGACATCTCCCCCTTCTCCTCCTCAGGGTTCCCAAGCCCTGCCCAGTGTGCTCCCCTGCCCCACCGGCTAAGGGCCTGCCGCAGTGGGTGAGCTGGGCCGCTCCATAACTGGCCCTCCCCTTCACAGAGAATGTTTCCGGGATCATTTTAACCATCTGTTTCACTATTGGATCATACGTATTTTGGGAACTGTGCCAAGTTATGTTTAGTTTATGGATTATTAATTTGGGTTGTGAGTCCCATGATTTATTAAATAGAGTAATTCCTTTGTCAAATCAAAGGCATTGGAGTCGAGAGCCGATATTGAAGGGCACAGAGAAACCTGGAAGGTCTTTTTTTTGACCCAAGCCATGTCTCAGGAGCAGCCGTTAGTCAAGCTGAGTCTGGCTGTGCTCAGATGGTTTTCCTGAAAGGGGAAGTTTCAGCCAGTCTGGAGTCCCTGAACACAAAGGTGAACAGTTCAGAAGGACTTTTACCCAAACTGTCTGTTAGAGACTGGTGACAGGAAGTCATCCTTTCAAAGTGTTGTGGGAGGGTCATCTAGGTGGTGCAGTGGATAGAGCACCGGCCCTGAAGTCAGGAGGACCTGAGTTCAAATCTGGCCTCAGACCAAACACTTGACGTGTATTAGCTGTGTGACCTTGGGCAAGTCACTTAACCCCGATTGCCTCACTTAAAAAAAAAAAAGTGTTGTGGGTGAAATTCTGCACCATTTGCAAGCACTTTTCTGCACTTTACCTTTCCCCAATCCCTGCCCTTCAGGACACATAGGGCTGCTTTAGCTGTTGGTTGGAAGGTATTTAATACATGAATTGGCATCATTTGCATTATGCAAGAAGATTAACTTTACAAGCTCTGCTATTAATCTGAGTAGCTCTACATAGTGACCTATGAAAGAGCATAATTAAGTTAGCCTAATTAAGTTAATTAATTGTCACACTCTGATGAATTTAGTATTGAGAGGAAATTAAATGCAAATAGAAATGTGGAGCCATTGGTTTGAAATCATATTTAAAGGACTTTACAAAGATACATTCTATTTAGGTGAAGACTGTGTCTGTCTATTGTGTAGTAACTTGAGAATGTGCAAAATGAAGGGGACCTGGAAGAGCCAGCCCCGTTGCTAGGAATCCAGATCTGATTCTGAACTGAGAGACAAACAGGTTACCACGCAGGGAAACTATTGAGTGACAAATTGCATTTTTCAACCTATTCCGTATAGAAATGTTCATTTTTGAGTCTACTGTAACATGAGAGAGTGTGTCTCATTGCCAGATAATACTGAGAAATGACAGATGCCTCCAGGAATAAGCCTGGCAGCAACGAGATGATGAAGGAAAGGGAAAACCGACTGGTTGCCTCTTGTTTGGCTTCTGGGCCTTCTGCGTGGCTTTAATGTGGCTCCTGGAGAAGTGGGGAGATGGTGGGAGAGCTCCCGGCTGCCCTCGATGACCCAGACCTCTGGCCCGGGTGAATGGTGTCTTTAGGGGTAGTGAGCAGTGAGCTGTTCTCGGTGACCATTGGAAGACTTGGAGAACTGTAGAACAGCAAACGTGGAATCTGAAAGCTGTAGCCTTATTTCAGTTGCTGCCAAAACTCAAGAACGAGTTAATTCCGGGAGGATTTGTGGACATTTCATCGTGCTGGGTCCGTGATGTTGTTTCCTTGTTTGATAGGATCTCTAAGCAGAGGCATCATCTAGTGGACAGGCCCTTCACCCAGCCTCTGAGCAGGGAAGACTTGGGATTAGCATCCTAAGGACAAGTCACTTAGACTCCCCCTGTTGGAGGCAACTGCCCTAGCACACTGACATTCCAGAGAAGGACCAGCCGGGACTGGCAGAAGACGTTTTCTCATCCAGGGGGTCCCTACCCCTGGAGACGCTAAACTGGTAGGGAGAGTTTACGTAGATGAAATAAAGCCTTTGATGGGCTCTGGTGCTATTTATGTGGAAAGAGAGAGCGATGAGCTGCGTGTTGGGGTCGGGGGTGGAGTCCCGAGGTTTGGAAGAATCAGCCTGAAGCTTTTGTCATCTCTCCTTGCCTGGACCATCCCTGCAGCCCGCCTGTCCTCCTCCTCCCTAAAGGGCTAGGTTTCAAAGGGAGCTTTCCTTATCTTAACCTGAATCTGCTGCAGGGCCTTCTCAAGGAGGCTCTTTACCAAGAGTGGCTGAATTGAACTGCCATACGAGTCTGCAAAGCTAAGGGGCTGAAACACCTAACTTCCTGCTTACCCAAATTAACCCTGGATCTGCTGCAGGGCCTTCTTTCCTGCAGCCTCCCAGAGCACCCCTGCAGAAAGCCCTCCCTCTGCTTTCTGTTGTATGCACCACTGTGCTTGGAGTCAAGGCCACTGGCATCCTCGGGTCCTCACTCTTAGCGACCTCATTCAAGGAAGACCTTGAAGAGGGGTCAATGCAGAGTCTGCATTTGGCTTTGAAGAATCATTCCCAAGCCCTGATGCAAGCTTCGTTTGAGCTACTGGGAGATCTGGAGGCCAAGAAAGCCGAGAATAAAAATGAGGAAGTGGTCATCTCGCCCTCCCTGCCCTGCTTGGACCATCTGCACTCTTGGGTTTAATTCTGACTGGTCACCACCATTTGGTACGGGTGTTGGCCACCTGGAGAACGTGTAAAAGAGGGCAGCCGGTGTGGTGAAGGACCTGGGGCTCGTGCCTTAACAGGGCGGTGGAAGGAACTTGGCGCATTCAGGCTTTGTGGAGGACTCATCCCTGTCTTCAAGCACTAGAAGGGACATCAGAGAGAATAGTTATTGACTTGTAAGATGCATGGCCACAGAGCAAGAGAGCAAGTAAAGCTGTCTGAAAGGGAAATGGGTTTCCCTTCATTGGAGGTCTTAAAATGAGCATCTGTTGAGTACGTACTGTATGCTCAGTCCTGGGGGTACAAAGACAAAAAGTGAAACAAATAGCTTCTGTTTCTGTTGAGGAGAGAGAGAACTGTCTCCCTCTTTCTGTGTGTGTGTGTGTGTGTGTGTGTGTGTGTGTGTTTGTGTACAGAATAAACGCAACAGTTAAATCCAAGGTTACCATGATGGGCTGTGCGGTTGGTGGGGGGGGTCCCGTAGAAGAAGATCATCTTGAGCCTTGGCTGCCACTGGTTGGGTCTGTTGTACGAAGGGGCCCCATTCAGATTTGGCTTAGACTGAATTATAAATGAGGTGGCTTCTGGTGCTGAATTTTTGTGGTTGGCCTTTTTTTTTGAACTTTTGTTTTCTTGAAGGATCCAGAACTAAAGGTAAATACTAAGAGAGTTAATTTTATTTAGCTCTAGGTAGACTAAAATTGTGTTTACAGGAGGAAAGTGAAGAGGAATTATGCAAAGCATTTAATCCATGTAAGGGCCAAGTTTGGATAAAGGTGTCTTTTAAATAAATCACCTTGTACTCACTGATGCCTTTCAGATGAGAGAGTGTGGTCACCTCCCCCTAATTTTATGAAGGAAAGGGAGCAAAATCCAACCCATCCAGAGAAATAGGAGACTTCCCGTGGGGAGGTAGTGGAAGGTGTTCCCTTATTGGGATCCCTCTGAGGAATGGGGCCACTCATCCATATCTAGATCTCACCAATATTTCTGCCCCCAGCATCTGATAAAGCTGAAGTGAATAACTCTTAGAAAAATCAAGAATGTTAAAAAACAAAGCACCACCAGCAACAAAAAACACATGGATGTTGTTGAAACAGTTAATCCACCTTCTGGGACATGCGTGTGACTGATCAGTTTTGTCCAGACTCGGTTGTAAATACCAAAAGTGAGTCCTCCATCCTGAAAAGCTCTCTTGTTAACACTGGCCTAGTGCACTGGTTTTCCAGCTTTTCCTGTAAATTTGGGTAAGTAGTTTCAGCCCCTTAGCTTTGCAGACTCGTATGGCAGTTCAATTCAGCCACTCTTGGTAAAGAGCCTCCTTGAGAAGGCCCTGCAGCAGATCCAGGTTAAGATATGGAAAGCACCCTTTGACAGCACTCTGTGTCCTTCCCCAGCTAACCAGTGGTGACTTAGGCTCTAGCCGACCCTTCATCTCCCTGGCCTCATGGCCTCAGCTCCTGTCTCCTTTGCCCTCCAGCCACACCTTCCTTCTCTGTATGCTTCTTGTCCATGGCCTTCTGTCAGTCCTCTGGAGAAGAAGCAAGCGTGGAGGCCTTGGGGGCCTCCCATTTGGGTTTTCTCATTTCTTGTGGGTCTGTCTGTATGTTCCTGTTCCAGCTCCCTGCAAAAGTCCTACAGGACGGATGCCTTGTACAACACTTCACATTGGTCACATCCATCAGCTCAGCTTACTTACACCTACTGGACTTCTTTCTCTTCCCTGAGTCACCTGCAACTCGAGTTCTGTGGTCATTCTGGGCTTCCGTGGTCCATAGCCATGAAGCGTCACTGGGAGACTGTTCAACAGAGAGTGTTTTATGTTGGGCTGCCGCTATTGAGAGCACGATGACCTTTCTCAAATGTTCTTCTCCTGCCCAATTCTGGACCCAGGTCCATATCCATCTGTATGTAGTGTCTCTCCTCTTGAACTGCCTAGACAGTTCCCAGCATTGACTCGATCATGGGCATTTTGCATTTATTGGTTTGGTTTGGTTTTGTTTTACTGTGTGAATGCTCAGCCCTTGGTACATCTGCTTTCTTCACTTGGCTGATGATGTCTCGCTTGGTAATCCTTTTTCTTTTCTAATAGGGTGCCTCTACTCTTAGGAGGAAAGTCGATGGGTAAATAAGATTTGTGTAGTAGAATGCAGGCCCTGGATATTTCCATTCCATTAAGTGAGAGATGCCTGTATGCAGCATTCCTTGTTAAATTATGAGATGCTGATTGCCTTAGTTATGTTAATAAGCTAACAAATCCAGATTTTGATTTTTCTTCACCTGGATTTACCAAGTGCCTTCTGAGTGGTAAGGGATCCAATGCACCAGCTGTTAAATACCTGCTGTGGGCAGAGCTTTGTGCTAAGCCCAGGGGGGACTTCCCGCACAGAGTTTGGGTGAGATCTGGGCTTATTGAAAGGGCGTCTTTCTTTTCTTCTCCCTTCTTTGCTCTTTTCTGATCCGTCAATAGCCTGCTGACATACGCAGATGATTACTGATATATTTTCTACATCTATTTTGTAATTATGCATTAAGATTGGAAACATTAGGAAAAGTGAGTTAAATCATTTCCTTAAACAAATAGCACTGGTTAATAAGAAAAAAATGTATACAAAAGTTTACATGCATGGAATAAAACTTTACCCCAAAGTTTGCTGCCCTCAACACTCATTCAAATAAGTTATTGAGTCTTTTTCCCTTTGAATTGTGTAGTAGGCAGCAATGTTGAATTTACTGTCAACGATCTACCACTGAGCCAAATATACACTTCATCTCAAAGATCTGACGGTACTGAATTTGTATATACTTACTAACCTCAGGTATCTTCAAATATGAAATGGATAGAAACCCTGGGTGTCCTTTACTGTTAGAACTGTAAGTGCCGGCATACTTAGCAACTATTCATCCTCCCGTAGCAGGTCATTTTTATCTGTGTCCTGTGTCCTCTATATTTAGAATAAATATTTATGTTTTCTCATTTTTCTGAACTTGGAGATATAGAAGAATAGGTTTAAGGTGTCAACTGTAATTCATTGCTTGGAGAGAAAGACCTTACACTGTTATTGTGTGGGAGAAAAAACTACCTAAATCATTTCAGCAGTAAGCTTGTAACCCAGATACCATCAGCATTTTGATCCTTGAAAATATATCTGTCATGAATTACAGGAGGGCCTGAGTATTTTATTTAAATATTTGTGGCACGTTTAACTATCTCCTCACCAAAAACCTGGTGAGGCAAAGATCACATTTCCAAAGCGCCAGGTAAAATGGTATGTTGAGCACGTGATTGCCTGAAGCTTCTGTCTGGGGCCAAAAGCTGTTTGTCCTATCTCCAGTGGCGGTTTTACACTGAGAAGAGTGCTTTTGGTCCAGACTGCCCATTTTACAAATGAGTGACCCGGGGATTGAACTCTGACCCTGGAGCCAGGGAGCTTTCCACTCCACAAACACTGGTTGAGCGCTGCCATGATTGTGCGTTCCAGGAGCCGGGGAGATGCGCTCCAACCAACTCTGTCAGAGGCTACTAGTGAGGACCCCTGCAACAGTGATGCTTTCAGTTGGATTTCTGTTCCAGAGCCAAGGACCAAATGATCAGGAACAAGTAAAATAAGACGAATTTGAATACAAATAAACTGGAAATATGAGTGAATTGTGGACGACACGAATAGACTTGTGTGCCAGGTATTTCTCCTCACCCATGTGTTATGAATTGTGAGCGTGAATCATGGGCACCGTCCTGGGAGTCCTGGGGAAACGGGCTGGTGTTTGCTGGAATTGTCGCAGGGTTTGAAGACTGGCATGGGTTACTTTTGCCCAGGGACCAAGCTGGGGCACTAAGATCATCACAGCTAGGGGGCGCCACGGTGGATGGGACACCTGGCCTGGAGTCAGGAAGACCTGAGTTCAAATCTGACCTCTGACACTTCCTAGCTGTATGACCCTGGGCAAGTCACTTCACCCTGTTTGCCTCAGTTTCCTCATCTGTAAAATGAGCTGGAGAAGGAAATGGCCAACCACTCCAGTATCTCTGCCAAGAAAACCCCAAACGGGGTGAAGGAGAGTAAGACAGGACTGAAACGACTGAAGGACAACAAAAAGATTGGCTACCAAGCAGTGAGTCTGTTAGCTGCAGCCCTGCTGCGTCCGGGAAGACTCATGATTAAGCGCCACCACTCCCATCACAAGTTCTGAACATTGAGGTTTGTCTGCTGCTTGGTTTGTAGTAGGAAGGCCTCCCAAAACTTGTGACTGCTGCCTCTTGTCTTGGAGAGCCTGGAGGTGGCTCTCTGCATGGTCGTTGGAAGGGGCTGCGTCTCACTAAGTGCCAGTTAGCTTTCTGTAGCCACTCTTTGGGGCACCATTCCTCCTGCGGGTGGTCACCAGCCCAAAAATCAAGATGCCTTCTTCACAACGTTATGACCACAGAGAAGCTTTTGCCCAGGGCATGGCACTGCCTGCGTTCCCCAGGTACTCGATATGGAACGTTATGCGGCAGCTGACCGTTCTATCCAGAAACGTGCTAATACACTGTCATATCTCACCCAGGCACACTCATTTTAGAGCTGAAGAAACTGAGTCCCGGAGAGGTTAGCAATTTACTCCAACTCACATCACTAGTTAGCAGCAGAACCCATCATAGTAAAGTAATGAGCCTTTCTATAATTTTAGCGCATTTTTCTCCCAAAATGATATTCTGCATGGATATACATTTTGCCAAACTTCTTATTATGAGAACCACTTTTCTAATCAAATAAATATAGTTAAATGTACCATTTTAGGAAGTATTTGATAATGAAATATGCTAATGCAAAGGCGGTTACATTTACCATAGAGATTGCTAATGCTAAATGACTCTTATTGCATTTGCTGTCATCAGATTAATGACTTCATTAATAGAGCTATAATACATGCTTTAAAGATTTTTTTCTAGTAATTCTTTTTCCCTTGCATAATAGATAATATCATTTCATTAGTATAGGAAAGTGAACTGAGATCTTTAGGATATTTTTCATATTCAGATGACTGTGATATCAATGACAGCTAAATTCTTGTACCTTTTGTTCCTGAGTCTCTCAACCCACCACCACTTAGGGCCGTCCCTTTGAGGGAAATTGGATTTGCTTTTTGATAACCTACTTTGTGGCACAACGTGTCATGCGTTTTGTGGAGCAGAGTGAGACTCCCCAGGAGGGGAAGGGAAGGAACGTTAGCTAAATGGATGCTGTGTGTCAGGTGCCGTGTTAAGTTCTTCACTAATATCTCATTTGATCTTCACAACATCCTGAGCTAGGCGCTGTTTTTATCCCCATGTCACAGGTGAGGAAACTGAGGCAAGGTTAAGTGACTTGCCCAGGGGTCACATCTACTGTACATGTAGCTGCCTCAGAGAAAGTATTGTCGGCATGTTTTGTGATGACATAGAAAGCAGCCCTATTCTTTTAAGGGAAAATCTTTTCTTGGCCTAATAATTGGGTGTATTTTAATTAGTTGGATTCATCTCTTTGAAAACTCTAATCGTAGTAACAATCTGGGGGTCAGTGTTTAGTTGCTTTTAAGTTAACTAATGAATTATCCTTTTGATGACATTCTAAATAGATTGCTAATGAAAATACTTGTTTGCCCTCTGTTTTTATCTATAACAAACCAATTTTGGACCATGTGGAAATTTTCTGAATAGTCTGCCCATCCAGAGTCTTCTCCAATGCTTTGTCCTGCCAGAGTTCTCCGTGGAGCTCATCCTCTGCGGTGTCCCACCAAGTCAGAAAGCCCCAAGCATGGGCCAGTGTCTGACTGTGGCTTGTATCCAAGGGCAGCAGGTTCCTGCCATGGCAGAGTGGGGCATCCTCAAGCTGGTAAAGAGTAGATAGTTTCCCAGTTCTGCAGAAGAACATTGTCGTTAGAGTGCCTGGGGTCCTTGCTCCGTCTTGAGTGAATCTTTGTCTTTTTTCTTCTTCATTTTTAAATCCATCTGCTCTGCAACCATGTGATCTGTGGGTGTTCCATGCAAATGGAAAGGAACCCTCACCTGGAAAGTGCAGAATGCCGTGTTGTCCCAAAGCCCACAGAAGCAGTTGTCAAATGCATCTTCTTTTTGTGGCATCACTAGCCAAGAATTTCAGGGTTAGTGAATTTGTTCGCTTAGCCAACCCTTGATTACTGTCCATTGCCACGATGGTGAGACAGAGTAGTGTGCTGGGCAGCAGGGGAAGCTGACCCAGGATTTTTGACTTGTCATGCACGCTCTGTTGATAATTGAGGTTTGCTTACAAGGGAGTGGCTTTTTTTCAAACTTGTTCACTTCGGTTTTTTTCCAGTATGATTCGTGTCAAAAGAAATATTCCTCTTCCATCATTTCTAAATCAGTTCCTTAAAACTTAACCAAACAGTAGAGTCTGTTTTCATGCAGATGATCATATATCACAGGAAATCTGACTTTCAAGCCAGCTGTAAAATCAATGCTGATTTCAAATTAAATCGAGCCAGGCTCCATCAGAGTTGGCTCTCCTGCATGCCCTCTGTTCCAGCCCCAGGAGTGGCCCACTGCTCCTGGTGAGACATCCATTGTGGATGCTTGGCAGACTTGGCCACAGTCTGCAGGCTCCAGGGTCTTCACCTTGCGACTGGCCAGAGGCTCTGGTGGGCACAGCTGACCTAGCGTGTCTCTGGGGAGACCTAAAGATGCCATGGGAGAGGAGCCTTCCGAGTCGGCATGAGCTATCAGTTTCCTTTTAGGTTTGGGGCAAGGATTTAAGGTATTTACCATGTGAGAAACGTTGAGGCTGAGGTCTGGGAGAAACCCCAGCGTTTACCTTGTGTGACCCCTTTACCGACAGAAGAGGAAGCTGAGACTGGGTTAGGGGCAGTGATTTCCCTTCTGTCCCCCCAGAGCTGCCTTAAAGAGAAACATTCTGTAAGGTTTCAAAAATGAAGCTGCTCTATTTTTGGAAGTAACTGATAGGTTACCAAATAATTACGGGACATGCAGCCAATTTCCTGAGTGTCACAAATCTTCTAATTGATCACATGGTGGTTTCAGCTTTCAAACTGCGTTAGCGTATTACTGATGATAAGAATGCCATTAATACGATAGAAGAAATTAATTACTCGGCGATAAAGCAGTGAAACTCGTTTAATAAAGCACGTTAGTTACTTCACACTGAATTCACAGCTTAGGACACAGTTAAAACTCATGATTTTAAAGGACTTGGTTTTGCTTTGAATCCTAGATTTAGGAAGAAGGAGGGTCTGGCTGGTTCCCAAGGGGAGCTTGCTCCTAAACAAATCTGGGCGCTTTGGGAGTTCTGGAGAACAGGAGCAGGGTTCTAGACAACAGGAGCAGCGTGGTCTTGTTGGCACAGAGCTGGTCTCAGTCGAGATGATCTGGCGTCAGATCCAGGCTCTCCCTGCTCTGCATGTGCCACCCTGGACGTGCCAGCTGGACCCTCCTTGCCTTGGGCAGGTCCCTGAGACGTCGACGGCAGAGCGGGTTCTGTCGCAGTGGTTGAGAGAGTGTCCTCACCGGGACCTTGCTGTACAAGAGGATTAATGGGGCTGGACTATCACCAGACATGATGGGATATTATTTCTACGGTTGCAGGCCCATTGTACTAGTTCTGTAATTCAGTAGCCTGGAGGGCTGGGTTCTAAAAGCCAGTATTCTTTAAAAAATAGATTTTCATTGATTATTTCAGCTTTTACATCATCTGCATTTCTCCCTTTATCCACCTCCCAGAGACCCATGCCTAATGGAAAAAAAAAACGTAAAAAGAGAAAGAGTGTTCATTACAGTCAAGCACACAGGGCTTCCTTCTCAGGGGAGGAATTCCTTCTCAGAGATGTTAGGATCCTTCTCGTCTTGCCAAGCCATGCTCTCCAGAGCAATCATTGGCCTTGGTCAGCGGATTCCAAACTAACTGGTTACCCTGGTACTCCCAATATGAGTATGTCTGAGTTAGGCTAAGATCAACATACATTATGAAACCTACCCCAAAAAGAAGTCAAGAAAGGGTGTGAGAGATGATTCTAGAGTCTGGGGGGGTGGGGGGAAGGGTGTTGTCAGACCTGTATTCAATGGAAATGGTATTGAGTTAGGGGGGAGGGTGGGAAACTGGAGGCAGGCAGAGGAGATCATTGCCAGAGTCTGGGCAAGAGGAGGTGAGGGGGGCCTGAGTTCAGATGGTGGCCAGTGAACGTAGAATAGGGGAGGCATCAGAGCAAGGCTGGGAAGGCCGTGCACTCATCTGACTACTGCATGTCGCCTTCCACACCCACCCCCTTGGGCTGCTTTCAGAGATTTCTCAAAACTCTAGACTTGTCTTAGAAATCTTTCTGCAAGATGTGGAGACTGGCATGTACTCTGGCATGTACTAACTGTGGGATCCTCAAGAATCTGTTGTCTTAAATGACAGAGTAGATTTCTTTGACCCCAGATGAAGGCCACCTGGTATGGAGCATACTGGGGAGACCTGAGCTCAGATCTCAGCTCTGACCCTCACTCGCTGTGTGACCATCACCACCAAGCCGTTGGTAAAATGGGCTTGTTGCCAGGTTCTGTTGAGACGGTGTGTCTGAAGTGCTTGGCCAGTGGGTCTCATTGGCTAGCTTTGTTCCATCCCTCTTAGGCAGAGGCTGGGTGTTTGGCATGGTTCCATCTTGTCTGAATCAGACTGCTTGTTCACAAGGGTTAGGATGTGGGGATAAAGCTGCGGTTGCCATGTTTATGGTGTTTTGTGGACGTTGCAGGTTCAGTACTCCTATTTGTCTTAGGAAATTCCCTAAAATTTTAATGGCTTAAATTTTCTCAAAGCAGGATGAACTTTCCTTGGTTCTAACCATGAAGAACTAATGTGCTGCAGAAGGTGTGTCACTTGAGTGTCTAACGAGCTGCTAATTTCCAGAGGAAGAGTGAAGATTGGTGATTGACTCTAGGGAGAGGAGCGTCCAGCTTGGAATGGAGACGCGTGTGGATTCTCCTTCTCCAAGGACTGCGGTGTTTAGATTGGCTTGTAAAACTTTTAGCCCTTTAAAGCATGCTTCTTATTGCTGAGTCCAAAGGATTACAAAGCATGTTTTGGCACAGCGTCTTCACCTGTTGAAGTCTTTCTCTTCCTTCGAGGTCAGGTCAGGTGCTACTTCTTCCCTGAAGCCTTCTGTCATCTTCCCAGATGAGAGTGTGGGTATTCCCTCCAGTGGTACAGATCACCACCCAGCCTGTGCAAGCCTTGTCCTCCCATAGATTCTCCACAAGGGGAAGGCCTTTCCCAATCCATGTTCTGCCTGCTATTCCTGAGGCCCTCATGCCAGTGAGCCAGAATGCTCCCACATCAGTGGAGGGTTCTCAATGAGCCAGCACTTCTGCTGGTCCACGGGCAGCCTTTCTCCCAAGTACAGGACAGTGGCACAGACAACCGAAGGGCGTGGCCTGATCCCCCATGCACCCTCATTGGCCACATGGATATCGTGGTGAGAGTGGAAGTGGTGCTCACTCCATGGCCCTCCTAATGACGTGTCCCAGCGCGGGAACCTAGCTTTTAGAACCCTGCCTCGGAGCGTGCTGCTTCACTGTTTGAGGGGAACATGCCTGGGTCCCTCAGGCTTCTGGTACCATTTTTGTATGCCCCTGGTGGATTGTTTTGGTCCCTTTTTGCTTTAGAACCTTAGATCATTGGACACTTTGAATCTAATGATATCGGGAAATAATTGAATCAAGAGCGAAGAAGTTTGATTTAACTTTTGTGAGAAACAACTTGGCATCTCCTGATGGACCAGAATAAAATGTCCAGACAATTTGGGAAAATAGCCACTTGTTATAAATAAACAAAATCAAATTGGAAAATTGAGTCATAATTTGTCCATTTGAAAATTATTGGTCTGTTTATATTAAACATTGCTTATTAGATGTATAACAATCTTATTTTTGCTATTTGGAAGGAATCTTAGAAGCTATCTGGTCCAGCCAATACTGAACAAATATAATAGGTCAGATTTAAATATTATTTACACCTAAATTAAAAAAAAAATCAACTTAATGAGTAAAGATGGAGGCGTTGTGGTGAGCATTTAGTTTTTATAAAGACCTGAGAGAATCAACTATCATTTCATTATAATGACCAAACTGAACCCCAGCAAAAGACGAAGGAAAGTACCTTCAGCCTTCTGTTGAAAAAATGGGGAGCTCTGGGTGTGGAATATTGCATACACTGCCAAAGGGGGCAGATGGGTCACTTGGCTTTACTTAAGGGGTTTTTTTCTTTCTTTGTTCCAAAGAAGGACTAGCTGAGGTTGGAATTGGAGAAAGGGCTAAGTTCAGAAGTGAATGATGTTAAAAGAGAATCCATAAAATTTTAACTTATTTTTTAAAATAATTTTAAAAGATTTTAGTTGTCGTAAATTTCAAGCTCAGTACATTAACTGTTAAATATGGCAGCCAGAAAGAGCAGTGCCCTCTTGGGCAGCATGATGTGAGGCGTGGCGTCCAGCAGGAAGGACGTGATATCCTCCCTGCGGCCCGCCTTGGTCACCTGGCCCCTGGGGTCTGGTACTCATTCCTGTGCACCTCATCTTCAGAAGGACACTCCCAGAGGCATCCGTGCCACTTGAGGATTCTTTGGAGGACAATAACACTCTTCAGCCGGCAGAGGGGAAGACTGGGCCGGAACGTCCCCGCTGTGGTCTGGTATTGGGCTGTCAAGGGTCTGGGATTTGCTTTGTTTGGCCCCAGAGGGGAGGCTGCCGTGGAGGACTCCTTCTCCCTCACGGGTTCCACGAGAGGCTGGATGACCACTTGTTGTGGGTGTTGATACAGGGATTCTGGCTCCAGAGGTTGGCCCCTTCCAACTCAGAATGTCATCACTGATAATAAGAAAGATATTAGCCAGCATGTATGTAGTGCTTAAAAGTTTGCAAAGCGCTTTACAAGTATCCCATTTGATCCTCACAACAACTCTAGAAGGGAGATCCTGTTAGTACCCCCGTATTATAGTTGAGGAAACTGAGGCAGGCAGTGGGTAGGGAACTGAGCCCAGGTTACAAAGCTAGTATGTGTCCAAGGCTAGATTGGAACTTAGGTCTTGCTGGCTCCAGGCCCAGCGCTCTGTGCTCTGTGGCACCCCCAGCGGCATAAACCAGCTTCTGACACTCTCCGTTACCGGGCCAAGAACTAAACACAGACCTCCAGCCATGTTCTGACCAGAGCAGGCTGGCCAGGTACGTGGCAGCCCTTGGACCCCATCAGTTTGAATGTTGCCTCTCGTCAGGCGGTCCCCAGCCCGTCTCTGCATCTCTCGTCCGTCCCTCCCATAAGTTCACTCCATGGGCCCCACTTAGCATGCCAAAGGCATCCCAGAGAAGCCAGTAGAACTCTCAGTAGCCCCTGTTAGCTCTCCCCTTGCTTGCTGCGAAGTCAGCCTTTGCCTACATTTCTTGGGTGATGTCCTGCAGAGGCCTTCCTGAAGTGTACCTTGTCACTGTCGTGTGCTCCCTGGTGCCATTTTTAATTGGTCAGAAGCAGCTTTCTTCCCGTCTTGGTATACAGCGACATCAGTGACACATTGGCATTAAAAAGGCAGGCCCTCGTTTCCAGGGGAAGCTTGAGGTCATTAAAGCACCCTTGCAGTCAGCCCGGTCTCCTGTTCATGTTCGGCTCTGGGTCCAAGTCACTGCTCACCCATATGACCTGTTCCAGATGTACATACCAGTGGTCACGTCCTGGAGGTTGTCCACCCAAGGACACATTGTCGTCGATGCACCGGACTCCTTGGGGTGGTCACAGATCCCAAACGGGAGGCCCCATGGTCTCCTAGGCCTACCTTCTTTAAGCAAGCCCAGTGTCCTCTGGGAACAGGAGCATCTCGAGGGCCTCCTTCTCCTCTTGAAGGCGCCTGGCTGGATCTTCTGCCCACTGGTCAGCAGTGTGATTAGCAGATGTGTCTTCCCCAGTGTTGATGATCAGAGAGTCATTTCTTTGAGTTTTGTCTTTTGAGGAATTGGAAAGGATTTCTACTGCATGGATGGGGGCACCGTGGTGAGAAAGTGCCTGTAAGGCAGCAGTTTGCTCTATCGAATGTTCTCTTCAGAGTAAAGTAGTCACCGTGGTGTCTTGTCTTCCGTGTGTCTGGCAGCTAGTTGCCGGATGATAAAGACACGGTCTGTGGTTCCTTAGCGCTTGCAGGAGCTGCTTGCTCACTGACGGTCTCCTCGAGGGTCCCACGATGTGGAAATAGATGATTGTCCATAAGTGGGAAACATGCTCTCTAAGTTGACGGTTGTCCCTCTGGTTACAGTAGCCTTGTTTAGAGAGTGGTACGGTCTGAGATGCTACATCTTCAGATGCCTTGTCAGTTCATCCATCACTCTCCTCCCACCTGTGTCTCCTCCAGCATACATCCCCTTTACATACATGTCCACTCTGGCTGCTTTTTCAGTCTTTATACCATTGATTGCCATTTCTTTTTTTCGGGGGGGGGGCGGTGGATGAAATACGAATTTTACTTTTATTTTCAGTTTCAAATGCTCTCCCTCCCCCCACTATTGAGATGGTAAGAAATAGGATACCCATCATACATAAAGTCACGCGAAACATTTCTGCGTTAGGTATGTACCTCACCCTCCACCAAAAAAAAGGCAAGAAAAATAAAGGAAAAAAATATGCTTCAGCCTACATTCCGAGGCCATAGTTTTCTAGCTGGAGGCAGAGAGCATTTTTTATCATAATTCCTTTGAAATTCTGGTGGCTCATTGTGTTGAACAGTTACTAAATCATTCACAGTTGATCATTTTACAGTATTGCTGTTACTGTGTACAATGTTCTGATTCTGCTGACTTCACTCTGCATCAGTTCATGTAAGTCGTCCCAGGTTTTTCTGAAATCATCCTGCTCATCATTCCTTATAGCACAATAATATTACAATCATATACCACAATTTATTCAGCCATTCCCCAATTGATGGGCATCCTCTCAATTTCCAATTCTTTGCCACCATAAAAAGAGCTACTGTAAATATTTTTGTATATATGGGTCCTTTTCTCTTTTCTTTGATGTGTTTGGGTACAGACCTAGTAGTGATATTTCTGGGTCAAAGGTGTGCTCAGTTTTGTAGCCCTTTGGGTGTAGTTCCAAACTGTTCTCCAGAATGGGTGGGCCAGTTCACAGCTTCACCTTCAAAGTAATACCGTTTCTGTGTACATGTAAGTACATATGGTGATGGGGGATGGATAGTGTTTAGTGCACAGCTACGGAAGTGCTGCTGTCCTCATTGGTGAACATGGTTTATGAAAACAATCTGCAGAGCTTTGCCATTTTTCCTCCTGTCTCCCATTTTCATCCATGAATGAAATGTCCTTGAGATGACTTTGGATCTCTTGCCAAACTTTCTTTAAACAGCTTTTCCTTCTACTGCTTTCACAATTATCTATCCTTCATAACGTTTTACAAATTAGTTTATATTCTAACCTGGTGTATGTAGCATGTGGCTGCTGTCTCTTTCTGCGTCAAATGTCGGCCAGCTCACGTGTTTTCTGGGCTTGATCTCATTGTTGTGGCCATTAATTTGCACCCTTCAGATTCTGTATAATGAGTTGATAGTCAGCGGCAAGGTCATCGCCATGGCCAGAGAGTCACACCTTCATGAAAAGGCTCCTAGTGATGAGTGAATCAATGTTCTGCGTGGATTTCTTGTGGATGGGGCTATGGCAGCCTTGTTGCTCAGCTGAATATTCAGGGCTCTCCCGGTTGGTGTGTCAGATAATGGGTATTCGGGGGCCTGTGGTTGAAAATGCTCCTCGAGTGACTCTAGACATTTGAGAGATCTGTCGGCAGATGAGCAGCAAAGTGTCTGCCTGTGGCTGTACTAAAGTGCTTCTTGGTCATGGAATCACGGATTCAGTTGTCAAGGGCCTCAGAGTGGCCATTAGTCCAACCATACCTAAGGCATAAGTCTCATCTGTGACATCCCCAGCAGGGACTGAGAGCTCACTGCCCCTTAGGTGTGACCCATGACATTTCCAGGCAGTTTCTGGGTGACCAAGACTAAGGGTGGGTCATACTCACCAAGGATCTCAGAAATCGACCTTCTGGAATTGGAGTCTAGCCTCGAATACTTACTGTATGAGTTTGGGAAAACCACTAACCCTCTCTCATCCAGTGTCCTCATTTGTAAAAATTTAAAATGTCAGATGGTGATGATGATGACGATGATGGTGGTGATGATGGTGATGATGATGGTGGTGATGATGATGATGACGATGATGATGGTGGTGATGATGATGACGACGATGATGGTGGTGATGATGATGATGATGATGATGAGAGTTGGGTGTGGCTGGTCACCTGCAATGGCTCAGACTATGATCACACTGCAATAAACAGCTTTTTTATTTTTCCTTGTAACTCCCATTGCTCCTGAAGGTGTGCTGAGTCCCACAACGGGCCAGTTTCAGCAGCCTCAAGGAAGCCCCATCCTTCCCTCTTCCCTGCTCCCCAAGAATAGAGATAGAGCTGTCTCCTGAGCACACGGACTAGAAAGATCCAGTACCACTGAGGGCCAAAGAGAGGAAGGAAAGGGAGAGGGAAAAACAGAGAATGTGGGCTTGACCACATGCATAAATGGCCAGTAAAACACAAAAGACATCCATAAAACTGATTTTCAAAACTGGAATTGTCAACCCCCAAATGAGAATTGGAAGTTGATTATATCTGTGAATAAAATGCTAATTTCCTTATTGTCATCCCTCCTGTTATGTTTGTGGCATGCCCAAGGGATCTGGGCAATTAACACCAGCACTAAATAAAAACTAGCCATTTTAATGAGCTCTCTTTTGTTTTTAGTCACCCGGAGGAAGAAAAAATAAATTTGAAAATCATTTCAAATGGTCATTATATTTAATGCCACACATATTTTAGCTGAGGTTATTAAGAATTTCCAAGTCTGATTTCATATTGTAGCTTTATATTTTCTAGTTAAATATGCAACTTCTTCTGTCATAAGAAGACTTCACTGGAGCTTTTGATGGTAAATTTAATTAAGCGTTTCCTGTAAGTTCATTTCAGTGTCTCTCATGGCCCACTAGAGTCGGAATCCAGTTATAAAATAGTAGATTAATTGCTCTTTGTATTAAATGAAATAAGAATGCTAAATCTGCGAACTCAGCGAATTTAAGCGTGGTCTTCAATTGCTTATTCAGGGCCTTGGAAAACTGTCCCAGAGAGCAGAACGGCGGCTGGCAGACGGACTGCGTGTGGCACGTCACACGTGTGCGCTTGACTTAATGAACCGAATGTTTATTACTAGGAAATAAATGCTTCGTTTAAAGAATTATGGTGAACTTGTAGAACATTACAGACTCTAATTAATTTTGGTCACAAGCGTGCAGTGGGCTTATTTGGCCTAAAACGTGTTCATTAGGGTCAATATGCTTTTCATTTATTGAGATAAATTTTCTCCCACTGGGCAGTGCCAGCAGATTCCCAGAGGCGCTGGAAGGGAGGGAGGGAGGCTTTCTCCCCCGGGTCTCGTCTCTGCAACATGGTGGAGGGTTCCACAGCCTAGAGAGTTGTCTCTTTGTTGCTTTGCGACGTGTGCCTTTGGGTTGAGAGGTATAAAATACCCCAAGCTGTGTAGCATTAACACGACCTCAGGCATCTCGCTGACATGCCTCACGTCTGCCGGGTTTGGTGGTGGCGGCCAGTGGCTTGTTTTGTGTTTTGTTTTTAATGCCCAGCTTCGGCTGTCCATCTGGACCGTGTTACAGTGGCTTGTCTGTCTTTGGCTACTCAGAGGAGACTTTAAAGCAAAAGGCGGATCCCAAAACAGTGTTAACACTTTAAGATTGAGCTTCCCAGCTCTCTGCAGCCTTTGACCGCCAGGCATTTGTGCTGGGGGGTGAGGGGATAGACTGACTATCTGGTAGGAGATGTTCTGCCTTCTTTCTGAGGTAGGATAGCATAAATAAACAGGAGAAGTGTTTTAATTTCACAGTAGACGGAAATCAGCCTGCATGAGAGTTGTATGGGAGAGAGTAGAGGCCTCACCTTTAGGGCTTTCCTTTGTCCACTACCTGCATTGTTTGCAAATAGCAAACTGCCCCTTGAGCGATTCCTCATGTTGATAAATGGAAACACTAGAAAAGGTTTCACTAAGCATTCATCATACACCTTGTTCATAAGTGGCTCGGAGCTGCTGTGAGTGAGACAGTCAGGCATGCCTCTGCCGTGATCTGAGTGGGGAGCCCCCTGGGCAGGAGCCTTTGGGTGAAGGGAGTTGTCATCTCCTGAGAGAAGGAAGACGCCAACGGGCCCAGCATGTCCTGGTGCAGCGTCGGCTTCACCTCCTGGAGCCCTGGTGGAATTTTTACAATTTGGAAGCAGCCTCTGTCGTCAGCAGCCCACTGAGATAAGAGGGACAAAGCCAAACGAGGATGAAAAATGGTCCTCTGAGCTCCAATCCTCAGGTGAAGGCAGTTCCGAGAAATTCATACCCTCTCTGTGGTTGCCATATAGAGTAGGACCCCGAGACGGCTTCCCAGGGTCCTCCCTCCAGACGTGGGAGAGATGCAGAAACCACTGGACTAATGTGGCATGTGCTACTGTGAGCATGTTCAGCCTCTGTGGACCACAAAAAGGGAGCTGTGAGGAGTGGAAGTATTTCCACGGCAAAAGTTTACGAGGGCTGCCATTCGGAGGGGAGACTCAGCCCGGTGGTCCCTGTGGGCTCATGCTTTGGTGCTGCTTGGAGCACCCGTGAAGCCAATGTCCCACTGTCAGGGCAGTCACAGAGATGATTGGTGGAGCCAGGCTCCGCCCTCTGAGGAAGGGTCGCCCCAGCACTTCCTGGTCAGAGCAATGCCAGGCCCTCTAATGCAGCACATTTGTGTCTGTCTCAGAGGCCCAGCAGCTGGTAGCAACCGGGGTCCTTGGATCACTGGCCATTCATTTTCCAGGGCTCTTACTTCTTGGGATCCCAGGTTCAGCCTAGGAAGCCCCCAAGTGATCTAAGCCAACCTCCTTTGTACACACAGGGAGGTAAGGTGAAGTGACTGCTCAGTGTCCCAGAAGGTCGGAGCCCCAGAGCCGTACTGCGTTTGGACAAGATGCGGTGGCTGGGGGGAGCCACAAGGTCTGGCATAGATGCGCTGCTGTCACTTGGTGTTGTGTTCTACCCTCCTGATGCCATCTTCAGCCTTTCTGCTTGCGTCCCCCCAACCCAGGCCTCACATAGCTGACTGTTTGTTCTTGTCTGGGTCTGTGCCCATCACCCCACTAGCCAGAAAACTGCATGAGGGCAGACACTGTGTTTTATCTGAACATTGGATTTCCCCCAGCACAGTACTCTGCTCAAAATAAATGGTCATTGACTCTAATTGCTGAAACCAGACGTGTTTGCACATCTGTTGAAACTGTGGAAGGAGCTGTGGACGAGGAGTCAGGAAGACCACTGGGCAGCTGATGTGACCTCACGTTGCCTCACTTCCTCATCTAAAGATGGAAGCGATAGCAGCACCTTCCTCCCGGCTGGGTCCAGGCTTGGAGTCAGAGCCCAGTAGCTGTGTGACCATGGGCAAGTCACTTAACCTCTCCTGGCTTTAGTTTCCTTATCTGGAGAACAGCAATAATAAAAGTATCCACATCCCAGGGTCATTGTGAGGATCAAATGAAATAATATTTGTAAACCACACTACAAACCTTAAAAGTGCTAAATCAATGCTAGCTGTTACTAGTATTAAGCAAAATGTAATAAACTTGAAGGTACTTCATGATAATTGTCATTGGTATTCATCGTTAATGGTGAAGAAAAGTCCTCTTTGTGGGGCTGTCTTAGAGTTTCTGTGGGTACCTGGGTGTAGGCCCAGAAGAGCCCTGGCACTGTAGCCATGGTGACACACCGGTGGGGCCCGTCACATGCCAGGCTCACTCCCTCTTCCTCAAGGCACTGGAGAAAACTGCCAGGGGCCAGTCAACACCAACATTCTGGGGTTATCCAGCTGGCAGGAGGCACTGGGATATAAGTGGTCTTTGCCTTTGGGAAGCCCTGGGGGCTTTAGGAGCATCCCCCAGAAGGCCTGGCCCCTCCATGCAGCACCCCGAAGGCGTGGTCTTGGTTAGGGTTGGAGTTAGCCTTCCCCGTAATGCTCTTCACTGCAGTGCCACGTTAGAACCATCTGCCTGGCCACTGACAGCCCCCCTTGGCATGTGGCCTCCGTGAGAGCCGGGCCTGTCTGCCTGTTCCATGTCTGCAGTGCTGTGAACAAAACAAAGGCTTCGTTCATTTGGTGCCTAGCAGAGATCCCTCTGAGGCTCCTGAAGGAGCCCAGACAAGCCTCATCATAAAAGCATCTTCTCCGCCAATGTGGTCCTGTGGCTTTGGCCCTGCGCGTGTCACTGTAGTGACGTGTGCAGACACCCAGAGGGGGTGAGGTACGAGACCTTGAGTTGTTCCATGATCCTGGAGAATAGGGGAGGCGGTGATGCAATTACCCTGATAGCTGTCACCCTTATGGAGGAAGATGGCATGTAAAAATAACCCGAGAAGAGAGGGAGCGCCTGGTGTGGGGGGCAGCATGAAGCCTGGCATCGGGGCAGGAAATAGTCCAAAGAGGCAAGAGTTTGGTAGAATGGTGTGTCTGGAGACGATGAAGTCCAGGAAGGCAGCTGGGTAGGGAAGGATGAGGAGAATCCCCGGCATTCTGTCCTTGCATGGAGCAGGTTCAGGGAAGGGCTCCCAGATGTCTCTCCGCCAACCAGAGGGACCGTGACGCCTGGGCTGCGGACGTGCTTGAAGCAGGCACCCTCACGCCAGCCTCTGGCTTCCTTGTTGTGTTTGTGAAAGTCTGATCACGGCAGAGATCTCCAAGGAACTTGGTAGTCAATGTGGGTGCCTCGGTTTACTTCGGAGTTAGACATTTTAATCTTCAGCTCTTATTTGCAAAACAGAAGGGCAGTGAAGCCAGGATTGCAGTCTACTCAGGGACTGATGAAAGACCCTGTAGACTCAGGGGGGCTCCGTGCTAGCTTCAGAAATGCTTGTGCAATGACTTATTCTCTGGAGGTCACCATTCCGTTTTGGGCACAGAGTGCTTAGCCATCCCTAGGGAAACGGGTGCCATGATGTCACTCCTTTCCTCCAAGAGAGGGAGGGAGGGAGGGAGGGAGCCCACCGTGAATTATGCTCCCTCCTGTCGGAGCTGAAGGTGTAGATTGTAAACCCACGCCTGCCTGACACGCTCATGTTTCCTATTTTAGACCTGACTGATCTTCAGATAACAGATGGTGGTACAAGTAATTGGGAAATGGGCAGGCCTGTCAAGAAGAGATGGTAGATGGGACCAGACGGCGATGCCGCAACACATAAAATGTCTCTGAAGTTAGATTTATTATCTCTCATCAAATAGCAAAGTAAAAGTGTCTGCTTTCAGAAAGAAAGAGAGTAAGAACACTTTTCACTGCCACATCTTTTCAGAAGTCCTCTTAAGGACAGTGATGAAATATGTTCATTTTAAAAGCAGACCATGGTCAAAGAGTAGTATAAAAATAACACCCACCAAAAAGTTGGGAAGACCATCCCATTTCACCCTCCAGATTTTCAGAGTTCCTTGGAAGTGAGTAAATGGATGTCAGGGCAGCTGCATTCACAGTGAGAGTGAAGGATTTCTCCTATTCTGAGTAGAATTGTTACACTCTTGCTAAAGCGTTCACCAATACAAATGGCCATTTAATTTTTTTTAATTCCATTCCACAGGAGGATGAGAATGAAGCGGAAAGAAAAGAGGCCCCCCAGGATCTTAGCCTAGAGCACAAACCCTCCAAGAAGTAGCGGATTCCTCCACGGCCGGAAACGTTAGCGGTGCCCGTTGTAGCGACTAGTCTTTGGTGTACAATTTTCAGAACACTCAATAAAGCTGTTGAGAATGGGGTCTTGTGCTGTGTCTGGATCTCTTTCCATGATTCTTGCAGGCATTTTGTCTTTTTACGGTCACATTTCCACTACAGAGTTGGCCATTCCCCACTTTTCTGGCATTTTCATCATAATCCAAAGAGCCAGTGGTCCCCTGGAACTGAGAAGCCCCCAGTTAAGGCGTCATTCTGAGGCCAGAGGCCGTCGGCGCCCTGGGCCTCTCCTCATGTTCCTTCTTGCCAGGCTCAGATCTTGTCTTCCTGGCAGGATCCTCAAGGGCTTCAGGAGGGAGCAGCCTGCTCTCAGAATGGACCCTGAGGGCTGACCATCTTACTCTGATGGGGCACAGCTCCAGGGTCACAGCAGCAGCGCCCAGGGAAGGCATCTTGTCCTGCTTCCCCCGGGCCTGAGGAGCTCCCCCCAGACGGGTTCAGCCCCCCATTCCTTCTGGTGCCTACCTTAAGAAATATGGCGTCAGCCGACATTCAGGAGGTGTTTGTGCCCATGGTCTCGTTGGACCCACGTAATTCCCCTGTGAGTTACACATTCGGGTATTGTCTCCACCTTGCCCATTGAGACCCACAGGAGGCACGTGACTCCGCTGAGGTTACACACATCTGGAGCTCTCCTTGACCTTCCCTCGCCCAGATGTCTGCAAACACTGGACCCTCAGGAGAGGAAACCATCCACCCATTAGCACAGTGACTTTGTGGATGGCTTGGCTTGATGGGTCCAAGGTCCGTTTCCCAAGACAAAATAATGGTAGGGACAGGCCCAAAGAACCCACAAGGTGCTGTCTCTTCCTTTTGAGAGCATGGGCAGTCACCCTGCTGGCCCTGAAGAAATGGCTGGTCCCACTGCTGAATGTCCTGGGGGCCCCACCCCAGCCACGGGTGGAAAATAGCAGATTCCCCCAAGGCCTGTGAGAAGACAGCCTGCTAGTGTGGTAGGTGGTGTTAGACTGTATACAACCTCAGAGGCTCGCCCTCTGTTTCCTCATCTTTAAAGAGGGGATGCTAATAGCACTTAGCTCACAGGGTTGTGGAGATGAGATGAAACAGCGTGTGCAAAGAGCTTTACAGACTTTAAAGATCTGCGTCTGAGCTATGATGGTCGTAGAAGTGGGCGTGGGTGTGGAGGGGATCCATGGAAGTGGGTGTGGGTATAGACAAGGTCCATAGAAGTGGGTGTGGGTGTAGACGGGGAGAGAGGGATTCACCCAATGACCACTTCCAGGAGGGCCGTAAAACTGGGTGTCAGGGAAGGGGCTAGGGAAACGGTGAGGGCTCTGGCCACAAGCCACTTGGAGGGCAGTGTTGTGGCCAGCCAGGTCTATCCGAGCTCCTATTCAATCACCATTCCTCCCCCCTTCTCAGGCCCTCACTTCGGGCCTCTCCCGAGCTGCCTCCACTCTGTCCTTCTCCTAAGATAGGAGGCCCTCCTGCTGAAGAGGCCTTCGCAGTCCTGTGGGTCTGGGGCCACAGGCTCCCTGCGCTGGGGTGGAGAATGTAACCTTAATCTTGCCTGGCCTCTTGTCAAAATTTAGCGTTTCCTTCAATTCTACGTCATTCCAAGAAGGGGTCAAGAGGCTTCCCTGGGCCAAATGCCTGATTTAGGCCAGCTCTCTGACTTCTGACAGCTGAGAAAACAGGCTCACAGAATCACAGCAGCCCGTAGTGAAGCTGGAGTTAGCTGTGAATGAAGGGAGCTGGTGGGGAGAAGGGTGTGTGCTCAGGGCTGGGCCCTGCCAACACCACCCCATAGCCTCTCCTGGGGCACCCCAGATGCTGACGCCCCTTTGGGGGACAGGACTGTTACCCTGCCTATCGTTCAGGCACCAGTGGATGCCTTCTGCTTGTGAAGGTTACAATGACATCAGCGTATGTCATTTTACATAAGGATTCTTTTATTTCCAAGTTTGTATTTTGGAAAAATAGCAGTTTTGCTGCAATATAGGAACCTCTGATCTTTCAGTAGCCACCATTTTAATTTTTTTTCATAGCTCTAAATTTTCCCCACATTTTGAGGGAAAAACTGCCTCCTGAATACTGTGGTCAGGGTTATGAAGAGGCAAGACTGGCCAGATGGCTTAGTGGAAGGGCCTGGAATCCAATGCTGACCATGGTCTGGAAGCCAGGGCTTCATCATCTGTAAAACAGAGACCCCTGAGGTACTTAGCTCCTGACTCTGGAATTCTGTGACCTTCAACCAACCTGAAGCCCCTGCAACTCACTGCCTCCCCCTGAAACAATCTGTCCTGCCTCTCTTTCTGCAAGTGAAACCATGACAAAGTCCAGCTCCCCTCTGTCCTGTGCCTGCTAGCTGTTTCCCTGCTCCTGGAGCACGTTGCAAGGCAGCGTTAGGGGACTCTGGCTGGACTTTCAAGCCCGGTCCTCTCCAAATCCATGGGGTCCTGCCGTCTGCCACTTGTGGATCTCATCTGTGGCCATGCTGATGTCCCTTTATGTTGGGTGGTCTTGGCACTGGCCTTGGGGCCAAGAGGACCGAGCCCCTGCTCTGACCCACCCTAGCTGGCCAACCCTGCTCAGATCCCTGCACACGCTGGGCAAAAGCACTCAGAGGGAGGTGCTGCCTCAGCTCAGTCCCAGGGGCAATTACAGGCCTGGTCCAAAGTCAGGGGTTCTTTAGACTGAACAGTGCTATGGAACTCAATAGCCAAGAACGTTTAATCTCAGGATTTCCAGAGAGACAGCGCATCTACTTTAGGGGAGGGGGTGCTTCAATGATGGTTTCATCTGTGGGGTGCCTGCCCTCTGCGCCAAGGCAGAGCGCCACGTCCATGGGCCGCCACATACGTGGGCAGGAGCTCCTTGGGCTTGCCTCTAGCCGTCTGAGTATCTGGGGTCTCCTACTTTCTGTACTCCTTCAGCTCTGCTCCTTTTCTGCAAGGACACATCCTCGAGGACAACTTGTGTGTCGTTTCCTGGGCAAAAGTGGTTCCGAGATCACGGAACGTGGAACAGGCTTTGCAGTAGTGCCCCATTGTAGGGAGAAGATTGGAGGGCCAGGGTACAGCTTGGCATTACTGAAACCCCTCACGGCATCTCAAACTGGATGTGGCCTGCTCTCTTCTCCCTGACTGGAGGACCCTGAGAATGGAGGATGGTCTTCCAGGGTGGGGGCCACATCTTCCTATTTTCCACATCTTCATTTTCCCAAGGTCACACAAGTGGTTAGGAAGCAAGGCAAGATTTGAACCCCTGAACTAAATGGAGACCTTTGAGGGCTCCTTGACCATTGGAAAACTATCAGCCAGTCATTCAGTAAGCATTAATTAAGCTCCTTCTGTATGCCAGGCACTGTGCTGTTGCCGGGGATATGAAACACAAACCCTAACCCTAATAATTCCAGAACGTAAGGTGTTCCTTTAAACAGATAAATAAAACCAAGGTGATCTGAGGGAAGCAAGAGTGCTGAGAACCTGGGAGGTAGGAAAGGCTTGGTCCAAGGAGACGCCAGCCAAGCCAAGCCAAGACGAATTCAGGACCAGAGGCTAGGCTTGGGGAGGGAGGGTGCTCTGGGAAGGTTCACGGAGGCCCAGCGAGGTCAAAGGATGGCGTCATCCATCACTCCTTCGGGGGCCGTGTTCTTGGGTCAGAGGCACGGCTGGCAGAGGGGCTCACGGCCTCAGGCGCATCAGCTGTGGTGGCTTCTCTCCGTGAAGAGTGAAGGTTGATTAGAAACCGGATCTTTTTCACATGACTGAGAGAAAGCCATTTTTACCTAGTCAGGAAGGAGCCCCAGCTCTCACCTCTCCCGACACCGTGGGGCTGTTAGGGCAGGGAATGAACGTCTCTCCATGGGGAGTCGATGTGCACTCATCGCCGTTGTCGGCCTTGTTATCTGCAGAGGAAGCTTGGGGACGAGCACGCGGCCCGCCATGCATCTGATCTGTTTTAGGAGAACAATTAATTTCCTTGTTACGGGGCCTAGAAAGAGCAGCCCTGTAAAACCACTGAACCGTGAAAGCCATTTCTGCAAGGGCTTTAAATTTGGGAGCAGACTCATGAAATTTATGGCTCTGATGAGAGTCTCTTCGCCTGCAGTCAGAACAGAGTCAGATCATTGGTTTCCCAGCAGGCCACCGACGTCTTCAGCATGCGCTGGGTGCCATTAGGCTCTTCAGAAGACAGCTACCCTCCCATTAGCATTAAGGAAACTCACCATGAAGGCGCTGTGGAAGCCTTTTGTCTACACCTGCAGCATGCCAAGGACCCCCCAGCAGCTGAAGGGAGACCCCACTGTCCGTGTCCTCATCTTCCTTCGATGCAGCCCGAAGCTGGGCTGCTGCCGTTGCTGCCATTTTTGAGTTCTGCACGGTGCTCTCAGACCCCAGAAAATGACCCCTGGAGGCATGCTAGGTTTGTAACAGTTCAGGCTTCCTTAGGGCTTTAAGGCTTGGTGCTTGACAGCTGGAGCTGTCCCATTTGACAGATGAGGAAACTGAGGCTAACCCTAACCTTAATGCCATTTCTAGCCCTAATTATGAATTGGTGTAGTCTCAACCTGACCCTCTGGGCCACAAGGCAATCCTTTTATGTTTCTTAATTGACTCCCAAATCTTCTCATCTCTCTTCCAACCTCCCATGGCTCTCCCTCAGCTGACAACCCTGTCTCATATTTTAAGGGAAAAAAATGGAGGCCAGTTGCTGCAAGCCCCTCCTCCTCCCCTCCTCCTCATCCTTTATCACCTAGATGCCTCCTGCTGCTGTCTCCTCCTTCACCTCATTTCACACGAAGTGACTCTTCTCCTTGCCAGAGCAGACACCTCTACATGCACTAGTGATGCCATGGACAGTGTTTCCGGTTAGGAAGACCTGAGTTCAAATCCAGCCTCAGACACTTAGTAGTTATGTGACCCTGAGCAAGTCATCTAGCCTCTGCCTGCCTCGGTTTCCTTGTCTATAAAATGGAGATAATAATGGTACCCACCTCTCAGGATTATTGTGAAGAAACTATGAAAAACAAAACAAACATTTGTGAAGCACTTTGGAAACCTGTAAGTGCTGAACAGACCATGGTTATCATTTTCCCTTCCACCCTGTCACTCTCTATCAGCCTGTCTCTCACTTACCTTCACCCTCTCCTTGTTACTGACTCCTTCACTAATCACAGAAATAGAAAGTTTGGGGTTTGGGAGGGTCCTCAGTGGCCATCTGACCAAACCTGTACATAAAGGCCCCTCCCCAGTGACATACACGCAACAAGCAGTTGTCCCATCTGTGTCCCGCCCGTGTCGGACGACGGAGAGGCAGGAGCCCCCGTCCCTGGGTTTCTGGACACCCACGCCTGAATGGCCATTTCTGCCCATTCCTCCTGCTTCTGCCCTTTGGAACCAATTGGGGGAAATTGATTCCTCCTCCAGATGATGGCCTTTCCAACATCTGGGCACAGGCGTCACGGCCCCCTTCTCCAGGCTCAACAAACTCGATTTCCTCAACCAGGTCTCATATGCCAGGACCTCCAGGCCCTTTGCCCCATGGCTGCCACACCCCACCCCCACATTCATTAGCTTCTCCACGTACTTCATTAGAAAGCAGTGCCCAGACCTGAGCAAAATCCTCCTCGAGTCGAGTGGGGCCGCCACCCCCCTCATCCAGGGAGCTATAAGCCTCTAATGCCCCCCAGACTGCGTTGATAGTTTTAGCCGCTGCGGCACCCTGCTGGCTCTGCTGAGCCAGTGGTCCACTAAAATCCTCAGGTCCTTTTCAAAATAAGTGCTATCAAGCCAGGCCTTCCCCATCTCCTTTTGTACCATTGCCTTTTGGACCCAAGTGCACGACTTCTCATGGTTTCCCTTGATGCTACTGGGTTGCTACTCTTTCTGTTGCTGCTGTTTCTTGTTACTGTTACTGCTGCCGCTGCTGCTGTCCCAGGCATCATCACGATTCCCCATCACTCACCACCTTCACACTTTGAAGCTACTTTGGGTTGAAACGCCCACTACAAATGACGGCACACAAACCCAGTGTCCATTGAGGGGCTTCAGTCTGTCATCGCCTAATAACCTGCGCTGGAACTGAGTTTCTTCTTTCCTTTTTTTCTTCTTCTTCTCTTCTCTGACACCTTTGTGAAAAGTCATGGTACGTACTCGTGAAAAAGAACGAGAGGCTGAAAGGGGCCTTTGCAGGTGGTGATGGGAGAAGGAGGGTCATTTGGTCCATTCCTCAGTCTCCAGCATCCTGCCTGCATATTGTGCGGGGGGTGGAGGGACCGTCTTCTCTTTAAAATTTGCAGAGGAGACTCTGAGTTTCCCTTGAGAGACTGTCTTGGAGACCTCACCATGGGAGAACTCACCATGAGATACCTCCATGAGATCCAGGCCTGTAAGAAAAGGTATGGGAGGCACAGGGGACATGGGAATCACACATTCCACTTGACCCGCTGTCCAGCCACCCTCAAATATAACTAAATATGAAAGAAGGAGGACCCTGGGATCCAGGTCTGCAGCTGACTACCTCGTGTGAGGAGACACCCATACCTCCTTGGGGAGCTCAGCCCAGTGCAAAGACAAGCTTCCCACAAACCCTTTGGCCAGTGAGGCCTTGAAGAGCTGGCGATAAATCTGCCTATTCATTAGCTACTGATCTGTAGTGAGAGAGGCCGGAGGAGTGCCCTGAATCACCATTTATCTTGCTAACCTGGAGGCTGCTTTGCCAGGCGGGGTGAGGCAGCTATGATTCTGTTCTCTCAGTCACATGGCTTCCAGACATCATGCCTGTCTGGTCTTCGGGGCAGCAGTCAGACCTGGCCATATTTCCCTTCCTCCTGCCACCTTCCATTACTGCTGCCTAGATAATTCACCTCTCCTTGACACAGAGGGTTTGAAATACAATCTCTTCTCTGTGCATGGGTCGATACATGTGTGTGCAGAGATAAGCCAGCCCACGATGGGGTGGAAAGCAGAGGCATCTGTCCCATCTCCCAAAGTGGGATGTGAGGGCTGTTGGGAAGGCTGTCACCCATTGTCACAGTGGTGGGGGGATCAGGGAAGCCTTCCTGGAGGAGCTGTCATTTGAGCTGGACTTAAAGGATGGGGATAAATTCATTTAGTAGGCAAAGATTTGGGGGGAGGGAGGGAGAGGTGTTTCCAAACATAAAGGATAGAATGACCAAAGTCACAGAGGCAGGAAAATATATAGTGTCCATAAGGGGTAGAAGCAATTCAATTTCACTGAGATGTAGAAGGCACAGAAGGCTGAGAAGACAGGATTCTGTGAGTTTGTGGAGGGCCAGGAAAAGGAACTTCAGCTACCCTTGGTAGTCACTGGGCAGCCATGGAAAATTCTTGAGCAGTGAAATGACCAGATCTGTGCACATGGAAGATTAAATTGTAGTGAGGAGAGAGTGGAGGTACTGAGGAGGATCCGTACCAAGGTGTTGATGAGAAAGGAAGGAGGAGGGGCCGTTTTGGTTTTGTGTTTTTTTTTTAAATTCCAGTTCATGGGTGTGGCCCAAGATTCTGGTATTAGGGCAAATTTGTATGGACTACCGCCCCCTTCCTGGCCAGACATTCCACGGGTAACCAGGAGTGTATCGTATGGTGATTTGTGCCATCTTTCAATAACAGCCCAGTGAGGACCTGCGTATGTCACTGGAGAACTCGTTTCTCCTCAGTTCACAAGCTCATGATTAGGGCTTGGCCGTGACCCCAGAATCCCATCTGTTGAGACATTCAAGGATCGCTACTGTTTTCAGTGAAATCCACTCTTTATTGTTAATGAATACCAGGGCTCACCATCTTGCTGCTGTCGCTGCTGTCCATCAGTTGTCCCACTGGGGAGTTTTTCTCCATTTTACTCATGGACAGATGTAAGACTTAGGTTAAAATATACAGGGACTTGGTACCAACCCCCAACCGCTATGCAGTCCGTGGTTGCCAAATGGGAATGCCCCCCCACCCACAAGTGCCCTTTTTCCCATTGGGGTGGCTCAGTGGCTCTACAAGTTCACCTGTGTGCATTCAAGATAGGATGGAATGCAAAGCCCCCATCCTCAGCCCAGATGGAGAATGGCATCCATACTAACTAGTGTTTCATAATTTATGAATGGGGGATATTCCTGCTTCCTAGAGGCATCTGATGTGACTCTGCATGAGCTGGTGACCCTCCTGTACGCTGAGACCTTCTTTCCCTGCATCCCCCAAAGAAAACAAATATTTGCCAGTATAGGAGGGCTGCCTCTTCATCCTCCCCAGCTGCTGGCACCCAAGTTGTTCAGCACACAGGATTTAATTAATGGATAGACAACATGGGAGACACAGCTGGGCTTGCAATGAGTTCAGATTTAAGGGGCCAGGAGACAAAGGTCTCTGATGGGCTTCCTTATAAAAAAAACCAGCAAAGGGCAACTGTACTTGCCTGCCTTGAGATTAAAGAGATGCTATTAAAAGCAATTGGGAAGTAATTCATAAGGAACAAACAGCGAGTTACTCTCATTAAATTAATTTGTCTTCCCAGTCACCATGCACTCATGACAAGAAAGCAAATTTACCTAAAAACTGAGCTTTTCCCCAAACAGCCATCCATCACATGCACTGGGAGAAGAGAGCACCTTGAAAGGTGGCAGGGGCTCCAGGACCAAGAGGCCGCCATACTCTCGTGGCTTGCTGGGTCTCCCTAGTTGTAACTTCCAAGGCTGTGAATTAACTGCCTTGTTTTTAGGGGGAGTGAACAATCAATTAGTCAACATTTATTAAGTGCCTACTATGTGCTGGGCACTGGACTAAGCTCTAGGGACCCAAAAAGAAGCAAAAGGCAGTTCTTGCCCTCAAGGAGTTTATAATCTAATGAAGGAGAAAACATACAAATACACACACCCACACAGATGATAAAGAGGAAATAATTAGCAGAGGGAAAGCACTACAAATAAGAAGGCATGGGGAAGGCTTCTAGTAAAAGATGGGATTTGAGTTGGGACTCAAAGGAAGCCAGAGAGGGCAGAAGCTGGAGCAGAGGAGGGAGAACGTTCCAGGTGTAGGGAACAGCCAGAGAGAATGCCCAGAGCCAAGAGATGGAGGAGCTTGACGCACTGGGGAGGAAGGGGTCTGAAGACCGGAAAGGTGAGAGGGAAGGAGTGAGGAAGGGCTTTTGAATGCTATCTGATCTTGGAGGGGATGGAGAGCCATTGCAGTTTATCGAGTAGGAGGTGACATGATTGGACCAAATCACTTTGGCAGCTGAATGGAGGATGGACTGGAGCGGGGAAGGACTTGAAGCAGCAGATTCCCCAGCAGCTATAGCAGTAATCCAGGTGTGAGGTTGTGAGGACCTGCCATAGAGTGTTGGCTGTGTCAGAGGAGAGAAGGGGGCTTATTTGAGAGACGAGATGGAAGGGTCTTGGTAACGGCTTTTCTATCAGGGGTGACAGAGTGAGGAACCCAGGTTGTCTCCTAGGTTGAAAGCCTGAGGGACTGGGAGGAAGGTGGTGCCCTCTACAGGAATCAGCATGGTGGGGGTAGGGAGCATTTAGGGAAAAAGACAGCAAGTTCCATTTTGGACATGTTTAGTTTACGATGTCTTACTGGACATCCAGTTTGACGTGACTGGAAGGCAGCTGTAGTTGGAAGATTGGAGGTCAGCAGAGAGATTGGGACAGGAAAGATATTTGGGAATCATCAGCACAGAAGTGGTGATTGAATCCATGGGAGCTGATGAAATCACCAAGCAAGCATGGCGTGGCCTGGCATCTGTGATTGCTCATGGCAAGACTTTCACTGGAAGATCTGCCTCCAGGAGCCCCGACAGGTGATGGCAAAGTCTTGTGGTGGGAGAGCAGCAAGATATAGGGAACTTCTATGCTGCCCTTTTAAGATGCACAGAACCCCAAAGATCACACAGTGCTTGAGTGTCTAAGGCAGGATTGGAATTTAAATGGATGGAATTAAATATCTAGTATATTTATGTATGATATCTATGTGTATAAATATATGTATATATCTAACTATACAGCATATGAGAATATATATACACATATCCAATAAATATAGATATGTACATACTGTGTATCTTTACATATGCCCACATATATACATCCATATTACAAATTGTAGATCTCCATACACTATTTGTCTCTCACTGTATGCATATATGTGTATATATATATAAACACAGGTACACGTGTTTTCATGTACTTACTTTCGGAAGCTTTAAGCTCTCCAGTTTTTCGATGACCTTCCTACAATGTGAGCCGAGAACTGAACCCAAACTGAAAACTACGCTGTGCTTATGATCAGCCAGGACAAAGTACCACAACTAGTGTCTTCCTGAAAGTCTTCTCTAACTAGGCTTTAACCCAGACACCTTCCTAGGGTAGGAAAAGTCTTCCATTTGCACTTCGCTGAGTTGGCGTTGGACAAACCACCAGAGCCAGTATTGGTCTGGAATAAAAGGCAGAATGGTGGCTTTGGGAGGACGGGTTCTGCTTCTGTTTCTGACACGCTGACTGTGAGACCTTGGACAAGTCACTCAGTGCTTCTGAAACCATCCAAGACTAAGTTGCAGAGAAGGTTCTCTTCTTGTTTGGTGGAGAGCCGACTTTCCTAGTAAATTTACTCTGAAAGAAGGTCAGAGGGCATGGTGATCCCATTCCCCACCCCCAGCTGCTGTGCCCTCTAGAGTGACCCCCCATCTGCCTTGTGTGCGTCTTGTATGGACCCATTCAGGCTGTCTCCTCATTTGACTGGGAGCTCCCCGAGGGCAGGGACTAGCCTTGGCTTTGCTTTGTATTCCCAGCACTTAGCACAGTGCCTGGTATCATGGCAGGCACTTAATCGCATTGATCGATTGATTGATTCTGATAGTTCAGGGCTATCATAGGAAAAAGGCGTTTTGTGCAGTGCAGAGATTGCTAGATTTGGAGTCTGGGGTCCTGGATCTCAGTCCCATCTTTGCTGCTAATAAGCTGTGTCACCCCGGGGAGGTCCTTTCTCCCTCTTGGCTTCAGTTTCCCCCTCTTCTTGGACCAGAAGACCTTCGAGGTCCTTTGGGGCTGAGCATCCTGGGAGCAGTCCCACATCTCTGTAGGAAGGGGGCATGGCTTTGTTCTGTGACTCGATGTAACCAGCACCATGTAGTAAGCCAGGCAAGACAGGAAACAAGCTGAGTCTGGCACAGCATGGCTTTGTAATCATGTTTTGTAATCCAGCTTCTCTGTCCGATGTTAACCAACCATCTCATTCAGGATTTATTCTGGAACTTTCCCAGGAATCCCAGTGGCCTGGCAGGAAGTCAAGCTCTTCCCTTCCCATTTTCCCATTGCCTGTTTTCCGTTATCTTTCAGATATCCCTGACAAGGGCACAGAGGTCGCATCTGCCGGTCCTCTCGGGACCTGGGGATGTTGTTCATCTGGTCTTGGGCATCTTGACGTCATCAAGGGCAGTGAGGCATTCTCTTACTATGTCTCTCCTTAAAATTATCTTGGGCATCAACTCCCCATCAGTCATTTTTGTTGTCAGTCAGGTGATGCAATGATTAGAGCATTGGCATCACTCATGAAGGCCTGAGTTCAAATCCAGCCTCAGACATTTCCTAGCTCTGAGCAAATCCCTTCACCTCTGTATACCTCAGTTTCCTCAACAGTAAAAATCACTTCCCTCATGGGGTTGTTGTGATGGAGGATCAAACAAGATATTTGTAAAGTGCTTAGCACAGTGCCTGGAACATAGGCACTCAACAAATGCTTGTACCCTTCCCTTCTCTCATTTCCAGTGCAGAAGTCATCATTCTTGGCAAACCAGTCACCCATTGCCAATTGTCATCTTCTCATGCACCCCAAGCAGCCGTCCTCCCTGTAGCTAATACTCCTCATTTCCCCCGTGTGATTCTGGTTGTCCTTGGCCTTCCTTACAAGCTTCATCTCTCTCTGAGCATTTGTGCTTCTTCCATTCATCCTGTTACCTGCCCTAGCTGCCACCTTCTGTGGAAGGTCTGGATCTGCTGGCGGACTCTCTGGGGTCCACACAGGGCTCCTCAGACACCGCCTAGTTCTCCTTCATGCTTTTCCTTCATTTCCTTCCTTAGAATTTCAATCTTGAGAGCTTCCCATTCCTCCTGTATGGGCCACCTTCCTCTGTATAACGTCAGATCCTTCCTCCCTTTTGCTGAACCCTTTGAAAGCCGTTGTCCCCAATCCCAGGGTGTGTGTCAGGCTTCCCAGCCTTCTGCTGTGTTATAAACTCAAGGAGGGATTGGCTAATTCCTTCCAAAGTTCACACACACACACACATACACACACACACACACACACACACACACACCAGTTCTTTCCTGTTACTGAGAATTACATCCTGAACAATTTCTCCTCTAATTTTTTTTTTTTATACTGTGACCTTCTATATCTCAGTCATGTGTCCTTTCGGAACATCCATTGGTCTAAATCCAATTTCTGCCAGACTGCCGTTGGCCTCTTCTCCTCTTAAAGGATAAAATTCTGATCCAGGCAAGTTGAGAAGACATGAACTCTTCTGCTCTTGGCAATGTGATTGAGTGCTCTAGCAGAGGTCTGGATAATTGAGGTCTGTTGGGTCACATTTGTCAACAGCTCCCCTGCTTCTCCTCTGACTCCTCCTTCTGGCACACAGGTGATCTGGAATCGTCTGCCAGGGCAAACCTGCCTCTTCTCCCTCCATTACATCCTCCCAAACCTTTCCCACTCTGGTTCCTGGATTTCCTCACAGGAGTAATTCCTTCTTGTACAATGTAAGCTAATTCCTTCATTTACAATGCTTCCCCACTCTCTCTCTGACTCCTTACAGCTCTCCTGTTTGTTGGGAATAAGCTAGACCCATTCAGATCATATTCCAGTTGTAAGTTTTAGCCTGTCAAGTGATGCCCAGGCAATGAACTTTTCCTCCCTTTGGTTGGGCCTCTGGGCAAACCTTTGGGCCTTTCTGTCTAGACTTCTCAAAACGTGAGCGTGTCTCAGTCTCAGTGGGTGTTTCTCCTTCGCTGTGTCTAAACTCTCTCCCATGTCCACCTTGGAGGAGCTGCCCGGGCAGATTTCTTTTATTTTAAAGCCTTCTATGCCTGTGAGCCTAGCACCTTGGAAGCAGACCTGTGTGCTGTTGTCAACAACCAGACACAAAGGGTCCAGAAGAACCCCAGCACAAGTACGTGGGAATCCCAGAAGAGCTCCCTGTCTCATGTCAGGGGAGAATGTGAGCGGCACTCGCTTTTCTAGACAACTAAATAAGAACAATCAATGTCTACTTGAACATTTTTCCAAGTTAATGGAGGAAAAATTGTTCCTTTGGGGGTATTTTATCCAAACAAAAGCTCCTCTTTACTTGTTAATGGAAGGGCATCATTAGGTACTTATCAGGCACGGCGTTCAGCCCTCCCTGCGTGAAGCAGAACACTCCTGATCAAAGTAAGGAGCCCTGGATCCCACTCTAGTCAGAAATTAGGGAGTCTGGACTTACTGATTCAGTTCCCTTATAATTACCCGGCAAGGACCAAAGCAAACAAATGGAAAAACAATTGGTCTACGTACACTAGTCAGGGAGAGAAAAGCAAATAAACCCAGCTGGTGTAACTGAGCAAAGTAAGACCCCAGTGTGTGGGCATGGCTGTGTGTGTGTGTATGAACAAGCTTCTCCTCCATTCCCATGATGACACTAGTGATATCCCCCGGAGCGGACAGACAACAGACAGTAACATCCAGATTCCATCTGACTGAAAGACATAGTGCTGCTGTGCCCAGGGCCTGGAATGCTAGTTTGTCATTCAGCCTGCATGTGCCTGTTGTACCCCCCCTCCCCAACCCGTAGCCCCCAGCTCAGCCCCGTGATGCCAGCAGAATGTTCCATTCTGTCTCCCAAGGGTCAGCCGTGAAAATGCTCATATTTTCCAACCCTAACCCTGCTCCTCTCCCCAACCTCTAAGTCAAACATCGTCATTTCCCCCTTATGTGGCAGTCTCCCTTTGAATACCACCCAGCTTATCAAAGTCCTTCCTCAAATGGGGTCCTCAGGGCTGAACATGGGGTGTCACCAAAGCAGAATACAAGGGTCGGTCACTGAGACCCAGTGTGGGAGAGTGGATAGAGAGTGACCTCAGAATTAGGACCACCAACCTCTAAGTCCTGCCTCTGACATAGACTGGCTCTGTGACCCTGGCCAAGTCATCGCCGTGTTCTAAGTCCAAGCTGCTCTCCAAGGCCACAGAGAAGGTGAGGGTGGGCATCGGTACAGGTGCCTTCCTGGAAGCCTCCCTGGAGCAGTCCCTCTTCCTCTCCCTCTCCCTAGAGCCCCCAGACCTTCTGCCCAGTCATGATTGTCTAGGCTCGACCATCTTGTTCTTTTGGTGCTGGTATTCAGTTACCTCAGAGCGGTTAGGAAACCAGCTCCTGGGGGGTGGTGATGAAGCTTAAGTCAGTTATTGGTTGTATGTCTAGAATAGGAGAGGAAGCCTCTGTGAGAAGCTAGTATCCTGTGGGATCTGGGGGTGTCAGTCAGTGCCTTTGGCAGCTGGTGAGGGTCTAGCGGGGTGACTCCTTGAGGGTTGGCTTTGCCTCTAGGGAGAGCCTTAGTTTGTAGAAAGGTGAGAAGGGTGGAGATTTAGGGAAGCCAGAGATGTGTGTGTGGCTCACCAGTAGGACTGGCAGCCCAGCTCCCCCTGTCCTCCCTAATGAGGGAAGGCATGAGCCCCAGGAACCTCCACATGGGAAAAGTCAGTCCCCAGGGACCTGGAAGGATGCCAGGGGACTCACAGCCAGAGCATCAGGTTGTGAGTTGGTCCATGACACATGGGCCAGGGACAGATCCCTGGAGGATGCCAGGATAGATCTCCCTCCAAGCTAACATTTACTGTTAATTAGTCTATTCATTAATTATTCTTTGGGCCAGGCCATTCAACCAAACTTGAATCTGTTTTTCTTTAGGACCACACTGCAACAGTCTCTTCAATAGCTAATGGGGCCATGCTTCCTTCTGAAGTATGACTAGAAATACTTTCACTTTGGGCAAAAAAAAAGCTATTCAAGGTGGGCTGGGGAAGAGGTAGGCTGCTGGCAGCAATGGTGCAGAAGACAGTCTGACTCTAGGGGCAGCCCTAGGTAGCAGGGGTGGTTCAGTATTTGCCCATGTAGCCATTGGGTTGGGAAGGGCCCTATGAAAGATACTCTGCCCAGCCTGATGGGGCCAGGGGCCATCCTGTCTTGAGGAAAGGTTAGGGGATAGTGGTACGAGGCTTGTCTGACCCAAGGACAAATACTCCTTCCACATTTGTACCCTGGGGAAAAGGCTCATTCAGCCCATGCTAGTTATGCTTTAAAGGGGAAGCCAGGTGGTGCCTCAGTGCACAGAGCACTAAGACCAGAGTCAGGAAGACTCATCTTCCTGGCTTGGAATCCAGCCTTTGACACTTACTAGCTGTGTGACCCTGGCCAAGTCACTTAACTCTTCCTCAGTTTCCTTATCTGTAAAATGAGCTGGAGAAGGAAATGGCAAACTCCAGTATCTTTGCCAAGAAAACCCCAAATGGGTTCATGAAATGACCCCAAAACAACACCAAAGTTATGCTCTGTGGTTCAATGTGTACCACACCACCAAATCCTAAGGAGAGATGCAGGCAGACAGCCACATCTTTCTGTTAAGCGAATCAAGTTGCTTTTGCCTAAACCTAAGGCAGACAACAGCAATCCTGTGGTTTTTTTCTCTCTTTGTGTAAGGGCAGCAGACCACAGCCCTCCTCTGTGGGTGGGGCCAAAGGTCCAATGTCAAGGAAGGGAGATGCTAAACTGGCAGCTGACTAGCCTGGTTCTGTAAGATCCATCATCCAAGAGGAGCGGAGTCTGTGCCTGGGGCTGCTCCCTGGGCGGATGCAGATGACAGGAGGAAGTCAAGCCTTACAGCCCCGCCCACACCGATATAACTTAGGTCACGGCCCCAGCTCCCATTAGAGGCGCCCTGCAAATAGCACCTCTTTGATGGAGAAGATGTGCTGTTGTTGTAGCATGAGAGAGATGGAAAAGACACACCTTACCATCGCTCCTGGCTCTCTTGGGCTCAGGTCTTCCTGAGCGACATTCCTAGTGATGGTGACCAAATCCCTGAAGACGTCCCCATGCAGACCCTGGAGGCATGGTAATGATGTTGTCTACCCACCTCAGCCCACGCTTGGGGAATAAGCTACCCCTGACCAATACCTTCCATTCAGGCTTGGACGCCTTCTGGGCCATGCTGGGTGCTACCGATCATGTCTCAGGGGAAAGGGTGACTTATGTCCAAAAGGGCCTCCTTCAAAGCTCTTTGGTGACCGTGTCATTAGGAGTTGATCAGACTGCAGGGTGTTCGGAGCATTTCAGTAATTAATTCTCGTAATTCGTTCTCTTTGGGAAACTGTTGACAGTCTTCGCCCCATTCTTAAAGTATACTCAGGGAAAGAAACTCACAGAGAAATGAAGCCACTGGCCTGCAATCCAAGTGGCTTGGTAATAGAAAGAATGAAGGAAATAAGCATTTATTGAGCACCTATTTTGTACCAGGCATATCACTTTACAAATACTATCTCATTTGATCCTCAAAATAACGTCAACAACCCTGAGAGGTAGGTACTATTATTATTTCTATTTTATAGTCGAAGAAACTGAGGCAGAGGCTAAGTGACTTACCAAGGGTCACGCAGTGATCTGGATATAGGTGAGTGTCCAAGGTCGGATTTGAACTCAGGTCTTTCCGACTCCAGACACAGTGCTCTGTGCACTGAGCACCTCCTAGTTGCTCCGATGAAGGCTAGATTTGAGGACCGGGGTCCTTCATTAACGAGCTGTTTCTTAGCTGGTTGTTGTTGTTATTTGTCCTTCATTCTCAAAGAGGACCAATGACATCATGGGGGGACATCTTGACTTGTGAGTGAATTGGATTTAAGTGAGGCAGGGCTGTGCAAAATCATCAGCCTTGCTCTCTCCTTCAGAATCATCAGAGTCCAGTGGCGGATCAAAGGTCAAGATGACCAGCGATGGTCCTGGATGCAGTGGAGACCTTGGCCTTTTAAAGCTAAGGTCCTTCCCAGGTCTCAGTTTGTCTGAGGCAACACCCATTCAGTGGTTAAAGACTAGGTAAGAATTGAGGTAAGAGGTCATTCTAATTAATCTTTCTGTTGTGCTGTAGGGTTTGTATGCACTCTACTTATGTCTCCTTTCAGCTTTACAACAGCCCTACGGGGGAGGTGCTACGGTCATCCCCATTTCATGGATGAGGAAACTGAGGCTCCAAAAGGTTGGTCACAGAGCTGTATATATCTGAGGCAGAATTTGAATTCAGGTCATCCTGACTCCAGGATGCCAAGCCATGCTTTACCAATCTATGCAAGAAGGATTTTGAGACAATTTCACTAAGAATACCCACTTCCCTGTGCCTTAGCTAGAGCTGGGCTGGCCCTGTCTATTCCATATTGTTCAATAATCATCTGTGAAGTGCCCACTATGCATGAGGTCTGGCGCTCAGTGCTAGAAGTGGAAAGATAAAAATGGCCCTCGAGTAGCTTCTGATCAATAGACAGGGCAGGCAGGAAGACAAGTGGCCCATGTGCCTATTAGAATGTGGTGAGAGCAAAGGAGAGATTTGGGCCAAACACTCTGAGAAACCCAAGAAGGAAGAAACCATCGGTGACTGAGAGGATGAGGGAAGTGGTCCCTGAGGAGATAGCCGGCTGAACTCTGCCTTCAGGGGTTTGCAATGGATATTGAAGGGATGGATTACAGATGCAGGGGATGATCCAGGTGAATAATGCATGGAAGCAGGAAGGAGAGAGACAGACAAACAGAAAGATAGTATCAGAGAGAGAGAGAGAAGAGTGAAAAGGGGAGAGGGAAGGAAAAAGGAGGGAGAAGAAAGGAGCAGGGAAGAGAGATGAGAAAAGGGGGAGCAGGAGAGAAGAGATAAAAGGATGAAGAAGAAGGAAGAAGAATGAGAGAGAGGGAGGGTCAGTCAATAAACATTTATTAAGTGCCTACTGTATGATGGGAATGTGCTAAGCCTGAGGATACAAGTGATGAGGATGATTTGTGCAATCCCTACTATGTGTCAGGGCACTGTGCTCAGCACTTGACAAATATCTCATTTATGACAGTTTATGACAATGTGCAGGCCACTCTGTGCAAACAAGCTCTGGACAGGAGACATGAGGGGTAATCAGCAGAGGGAAGGCATTAGAAATAAAGGGGACTGGGAAAGGCTTCCTGGAGGAGGGGGGACTTGAAGGAAGCAGGGAAGCTGAGAAGATTGGAAAGCTAGGAGGGGCGAGGTCAGATCCCGAAGGGCTTTGAATGCAAACAGAGGCTTCTAGTTGATCCCGGACGCCATGGGGAGCCATGTGATGTGGTCAGATCCGGGAGTTGGGAAGGTGAATTTGACAGCTGAGTGGAGGGTGGCCTGCATGGGAGAGAGACAGGAGGCAGGGAGATGCCCCACCCCCAGGAGCTATTGCAGGATACCCATGGTCAGGCGGTGAGAGCCTGTGCCTGGGTGGTGGTTGTGTAGGAGCAGAGACGGGGCGGGGTATGAGAGGTACTAGGAAGGCAAACTCAACAAGTCTTGGCAGTGCGTGGGATGTAGGCTGTGAGGTAGCGGGAGGAGTCAGGGAGGACGTGGAGCGGTGAACCTTGGCCGGAGGATAGCGGTACCTCACCAGTCACGGAGAGATTCGGAAGGTTCAGGGAGATGGATGACAAGGTCCGTCTTGGTTGGGTTGAATTGAGGAAGGAAGACGAGTAGGTTCAGTTAAAGAAACAGCAAAGAAAGCCAAAGACTTTTGAGTTTTAGGCCCTGGCAATCTTCCCTGAGGAAACTGCAGGGCGGGTGGCTCTCACAATAAGGCTGATGAGGAAGGACGCGACTCAGACTCTTAATTACATGAACTGTCATTTACTGCCAGGGAAAACGCCCATCTCAGGACAAGCATCCGAGTACATCAAACCGGACTCTTATCTAATGACATTAAAACCCTCAACAATAATCCTGAGAAGCATCCTGACGGAGAGGACATAGAGCCACCCTGCTGCAGCCCACCTCTGGCACGTCTGGGCTGCATGACCTTCCCAAGTCACTCAACTTCTCAACATTCCAGGAAAGTCTCAGCCTCAGAGAAGGTGCTGACCCACACTGGCAGAGAGAGTGTCCTTAACTGAGAGTTACCTATGTGAATAAAACCACAGGAACAGTGACTAGTGTAACATGATCTTAAAAATAGGAGACATTTTTTATCATAAAGGTAACAATTTGATGAACTCTTTTGAGCCCTGTTGGCCTTGACTTGCCCCAGATCCTGTGTGCCGGAAGCAGGTTCTTGGGCCTCCAAAGCCGGCTGGCCATCCACTCTGCCGCATTCCCTCCCTCTGGGAAATATTGGTGTTAAAAAAATAACTGGGGATGGGGGTCAGCAGAGGAGGAACTTGGGGTCATCGAAAGGCTGGAGCGTCTTATTTAGTACTTACGGTTTGTGAGATGGAATTTAGCCTTTTGGTCACAAGCCCCATGTGGTCCCCTAGGTGATGCCAGCAGTGAGAGTGCCAGGCTCCATGTTCACAGCCTTTGGATTAATGCCATTTCCGGAAGATGTTCTTGGGTTCGCATTAAAAATGGCCTTCCTAACTGGGGATCATCTAGCCTGGTGTCTGCAGACATCTCCCTCTGGCACTCACCAGGAGTGATGGCCCAGTCGTTAGCCACAATGTTCAGACTCATGCCCACATCAGACGGAAAGAAGTCTGGCTCTCTCATGGCTCCTCTACCATGGGCTGAAGAAGAGTTGTGGGAGGGGCAGCTAGGTGGCACAGTGGATAAAGCACTGGCCCTGAAGTCAGAAGGACCTGTGTTCAAATCCGGCCTCAGACCAAACACTTGACACTTGCTAGCAGTGTGACCCTGGGCAAGTCATTTAACCCCAATTGCCTGAAAAAAAAAAGAGTTGTGAGAGAACACCCTGTGATTGGAGAACAAACGGGGAGGAGTTGGCTGTACTAGCAGGTGAGCACTGCCACCCAGCCCCCTTCCTCGCCATACCTGCACTCCCAGACTAACCTACAAACTCATTAATTTAATTGAACTTTACCAACTTCATTTATTTCTCTATTGATTTTTGCCCAGTGCCTTGAAGGGTTTTCACAATAGAACTTCATAAATTTGGTTTGATTGATTACTCACTCACGCCTTCTAGTCTCAAGCCTTGGAAGATAATAAACTTACATATGGTACCCAGACTTTGTTTCAAAGGACAGTGGTGGGGGCAAAGATGGAGGGATGACTTTGTTCAGTGCGAGTGAGATCATTTCAACAGTTTGAAAACTGCTGATAAACCCAGTGGAAAAATACTGAAGTCCTCAGTTCAATGAGACCTGCCTGTCCAGATAGCTTTGGACAGCTGCCAGTGGGAGAATCAAATGTCGTCAATTGGGTTTGCACTGTAGGAGACAATCTGTTGTAACGGCACTGGACCTGAAAAAGGAATAAATTGGTCAAAAGAGGCCTCCGACTACAGACCCTGTCATTCAAGTCACAAGCCTGGTGAGCCTGGCAGCAGGGCTGGGCTGATCACCCTGTCCATCTCCTTTGACTCGGAGATCCCAAAATGAGGCACATTCCCCCATGAGGTCAATCTCCAAGATCCATAGAGCTGCCCTTTGGGTAGGAGCCAAGAAGCAGAAGCGGAGTACATGCCCAGGGGCTGGGAAGCGGTAAAAGAAATTGCAGTCCATGAGTGTCATGGAGTCTTACTGAGTAGGAAGGAATGACATTGATGATCAGTCCAGGAAGCTGAAAGTATGGATGCAGAGTAAAGTGAGCTGAACCAGGAAAGTTAGAGCTATGGTGATATAGTAACAGAAAGCAGCCAAAACTCAGCAGTCAGCTGGGCAATGACCAGGCTTGGTCCCAAAGGAGAGGTCTCTGCAGAGGTGGGGGTCTGTGGGTGAGGAATACTGCATGTGCTGTTAGACTCAATGGATATTTTGGTTACTTGTGATAAACTGATTCTTTTCTCTTTCTTTTTCATTTGTTGTTATAAGGGAAGGTTCTTGGGGTAGGTGAAGGTTAGAAATGGAATTAGGGTTAGGAAATGAAAGTGATGCAAAAACTGAAAGGTGTCAACGAGCCTCTTAAAAAGAAGAAATGTGAACATTTCCCCCCGATCTTGGTGTTAATCCAATTTATCCCGTAAGCATTTGTTAAATCCTTCCCTTTGGGCAGGTAGGCCCAAGAGTCCCAAGAATGGCAGTCTCTTGTCCCCACCTCAGACCACTGGCTCTACTTCCAACAACCAGGAAGCAGCTCCCAAGGAGAGACACCTGACAACTGCCAGCCGAAGGCCACCGATGGCCAAGTCTGGAGCCCCAGAGCCCCAGGCATATCAGGGCCCCCAGCCCGCCCCCCACCTCCATCCCTGCTTCAAACCTGCTGGCAATGGCCATTATCCAGGGGAGCAGCCTTCGTGCGGATGTGGCCTGGCCACAGCTCCTGGAGTCCTGGGAGGGCCGGGCTGTGTTCTGACTCCCAAAACCCTTGGTGCTGCCTCTTGGGTCAGGAGCACATATGATTATGGTTTAATCCATGGAAATGGCATTCGCATGGCCGTCTGCTTTGTCATTGCTCCCTAAGGACCACTGGGCTTCTCCGTCTGCCCCAAAGTTAAAACCTCCCATTAGAATGGGAACTCCTTGAAGGCAGGGGCTATCTTACTTTTCTCCCTGCACCCCAGTTCTTCACCCAGTGCTTGGAACATAGCAAATATTTCATTCATTTGTTCATCCATCCACCCATCCATGCACTCATTCATTTCCTCCTTGGTGGGTGTGGGTCTGGTGCAGGGAGTGGCCAGTACTCCAGCCTGTGGGGCCCATCAGTGGCTCCGGTTGTTAGATATTCATGGAAGCAGGTCTGACTCACTAGAAGTTGGTGCCTTTCTCCTTCCCATAGCGTATCTTGCTTATCTTGGCACCAGGCTTCTGTCCTCGGGAAAAGAGCCTTCTCAGGAGCCAGGACTCTGACACTGGACTTTTATCAGTTAGTCTAATTGCAGATGGAACTTGACTGGGAAAGTGCCAGGTGTTCACCCTCTGAAGATCTCAAGCCCCTTGAGGCCTTAGGGGTAGACATTGTGAGGACTCTGGATGGGGGATGACGTCTCGCCACATCAGCATTCACAAGGAGAGCTGGGAAGTGACTTGGTTATTTTTAGAAGTGGATACCTTGATTCAAAACGAATTAATGGTCTCTTTTTGCCAATTAATTGGGTGTTTTTACTCCAGCGTAGACACAGCCTTAGTGTTTCCAAATGAAGAGTCACACATTCAGAATCCTGGAGGTCCCCATCAGGTTTAGCCACATTTATCCTAGCTCAGCACGGTGTAGTAGATGGTGAGTTAGCCTCGGATCCAGAAAGGCCTCTGTCTAACACATATGAATGGGATGATTGTGAGTCACCCACCCTCTTAGTTCGCTGAGTCCTCTGACTTGTTACTGCATCTGTGAAGGAAATTTCCACACCTGGAGCTACTCCAGACTGATCCTACGATCCTAGAACTGGAAGGGGCCCCTACATAGGTACACATAGATTCCCAATCTACTCTAATTTCTGAGGCCTCATCCCTAAGTAGCAACTATGATTATTAGAGAACGGACGGATAAGAAGACAGTCAGATGATGACAAACATCGACAGATAAATTATGGGGCAAAGACCTCACCCTGAGCACTCACTGTGTGAAGAGAATCCTGTAGGAGGCTGAGCCTCAGTTTTCAGCATTTTCCCCTTTCTTACCCCCTGGCTGTGGGTTCGGCTCTCAGCGCTCTTTGGGTCTCCGTGCAGACACGATTAGCTTTCATCCGAAGGCGTCAGAAGCCATTGCCTCTCCTAGTGAAACAAGGCTGGTCAGTGCGTCCTGGCACTGCCCAGATGAATGATGAGAAGCAGCCCTGCTCAGGCCTTTCAGAGTGGATCCTCAGCCCCGCCTATGTGCTCTTTGTGCCTGTTGTTTACAATCTGTGGACTGAAGAAAACTTCCCATTGTGATCTCATTGGATCTGATGCCACCAGGAGTGGGCTGGAGAGTTCCCTCCCACCTCCCTGCCATGGCCTCTCCTCAATGTCAAATCCAACCGTAAGATTCCAGACAACCATCCATGAGTTTAGAAGTGTCTGAGCAGCTGCGAGAGCCATTGTGGCTTGTGCCAATGGGGCAGTCTGAAAACCAGAGCAGCAAGCACTGGGTGAGGGCCTGGTGATGGCCCAGGATATTTTCAGGGGCCATTTCAGAGGCCAGAATGTGAAGCCAGTGGCGTGTAAGCTCCTTGAGGGCGGGGGAAATGCCAACTTTTGTTTTCATCTCCCCAGTGCTTTGGCACAGAGCCTGGTACAGAGAAGACCCTTCATAATTGTTCATTGGCTGATTAAGAAATTTGAACATCTCAAGGAAAGTTGGTATTTTTTAGGCCAGAACAGCCAGCTGTGGCAGCACATGCCTGCCATCCCTGTTCCTGGGGGATGTTAAGTTGGTGTATCACCTGGGAACTCAGAGCTGCAGCAGGGCTGATGCTGGTCAAGGGTCCTCCATAAGCCTAGCACCAATGTGGCAAGTCCTTAAGGGCAGGGGGCCGGCAGGATGCAAGAGGAGAGACAAACCCAGCCAGGCTGGAGATGGAACAGGTAAAAGCGTCCACACCCAGCAGCAGCTGGATCGGGTCCAGGAGTGGGCCCTGCACTGCATTCCAATCTGGGTCAGATCGGGATGGGGGCAAGGGGACAGAAAGAGAAAGAGAGAGAGACAGAGAGACAAAGAGAGACAGATAGAGATAGAGACAGAGACACACAGAGAGAGACAGACAAACAGAGGAGGGGGGAAAGAGAGACAGAGACAGAGAGATAGAGACAGAGAGACAGACAGAAACACAGAGACAGATAGAGATAGAGACAGATAAACAGAGACAGAGGGAGAGAGAGACAGGCAGAGAGACAGACAGACAGAGACAGAGAGATAGAGACAGAGAGAGACAGAGACACAGAGAGAGACAGAGATAGAGACAGAGACACACAGAGACAGAGGGAGAGAGAGACAGACAGAGAGACAGACAGAGAGAGACAGAGGGAGAGAGAGACAGAAGGAGAGAGAGACAGAGACAGACAGAGGGAGGGGGAGAGAGAGAGAGAGAGAAGGAGAGAGAGACAGAGAGAGACAGAGAGAGAGAGACAGAGACACAGAGAGACAGAGAAGCAGAGAGAGAGACCGAGACACAGAGAGAGACAGATAGAGGTAGAGACAGAGGCACTCAGAGAGAGACAGAGACAAACAGAGGAGGGGGGAGAGAGAGACAGAGACAGAGAGATAGAGACAGAGAGACAGACAGAAACACAGAGACAGATAGAGATAGAGACAGATAAACAGAGACAGAGGGAGAGAGAGACAGGCAGAGAGACAGAGAGAGACAGACAGAGAGACAGACAGAAACACAGAGACAGAGAGAGACATTGATACACAGAGACAGAGGGAGAGACACACAGAGAGACAGAGACACAGAGAGAGACAGAGGGAGAGAGAGAGACAGACAGAGAGACAGACAGATGGAGAGAGAGAGAGACAGAGAAGGGGGCGCATGTATTCTCTCTGCCCAATTTCCATGATATTTAGTTAAGTCTACACTCCGTTAAATGTAATATTGATAAGCTGCTTCACCATCTTCAGCCTGTCAGGAGGGCCGCCTTGCGGACTCACAGTTCTTGGCATTTAATGCGCTATCCAGATTTGATGACCAAGCACTTTCTAGCTAGGCTGTCCCACAGTGAGAAGGTGAGGAGGGCACCGACTTCAGTGAAAGCAGTGCAGGTTGGACCTGGTGGTGATGTGCCTCTCACTGCACTAGGTGCTGGAGACCCAAAGGCAAAGCCAGAGTGCAAACGCATTCATTCATTTCTCTTGGACAATGCGGCACCCAAATAAACAGATAGAAACCCATGATAGTTTAAGAGGGGCTAGAGCATTAGTAATAGGAGGATTCAGAAGAGGCTTCCCGTAGGAGGCGGCACAAGAAGCCGAGGACTCTAAGAGGCCAAAGTGAGGAGGGAGGGCATCCTAGGGATGGAGAACAGAGAGTAGAAAGGCAATGAGGTTGGACCACATGAAGAAGGTCAAAGAGTAATAAGCCTAGAGAAGTCAACTTGAGCCAAACTGGGAAAGGCTCAAAGAGCCCAGGTGGAAAGTTGGCATTTTAACCTCAAGGCCACTCAGAGGTGGCTTTTGTTCTGCGATAGCCTCTCGGGCTCGAAGTTCTCGGGGATCTTCTGGCTTGGGATCCAGGCAGCTCATGTTTCGTCTACACTCTCTGACTCTTTGAGGCCCAAGAGGCTCAGTCAGTGATGGGAGACACAAAACCAAACAAAGAAAAGAGTTATGATGCACCTATCGTGGTCGAGACATCGGTAGGCAGACAGAAATGAAAGCATCCGTGCCGTCTAGTAGCTCATAATCTATTGGAACTGTGCTAGGAGCATTTAACACTTAATGTGGTGAATGGGAAAACAGGAGTCTAGATACAGCATTGGGTTTTACAGACACCTGGACGATTTCCCAGGGATTCATCTCTTCCACAGGTAAAAGTGGGTCTGATTGGGTAGATTTTTCAAGGAACTCCATAAATTCCTTTCTGTTCTTAGAAGGGTGCTCATTGTTTTGATTCCTCAGCTGCACTGAATTTCCCTTTGCCCCTGATGACTCCGTTTTACTGATCTTTTATTATCTGGGAAGGATCCTCTCAGAGATAATTCCGTGAAGTCTCATGGTTGGTGAGTAGTGGTGGGAGAAAGAGAGGAGGGAGGAAGCAATTTCTGTTATAGTCGGAGACAACAACGTAAGGTACATACAATGTAGATAGAGAGTAACCTCTGGGAGGTAGGGACCAGCAGCTGCTATAATGTTGCTGGACGTTAACATCGAGGGTACTGCTCTTTCATGTGCAGGATCCACTCTCCAACCCCTGCCTGTCTCCCATTCTCCACGGTCACCAAGATCAACACCCCCAAATCACACCTGCCAATTCTTTCAGTGCCCTGGGAAGTAGCTGGTGAAGGCCTGGAGAGCTGACCTCATGAGCTGCTGAAACAGTAATGAGAACAGCACGCACATAACACCTCCAAGTTTCGTAGGACTTTGGATGACATTTTTTCCTCGAGAAGAAGGAGCCCACTCAAGTTCTATGTCGGAGAAGAATAAGGACCCCTTTCCATTGTGATATCTTTACCCAGGACTTCCTCAGAGTTCTGGGGTCTGGCTGGGGAGCACATAAGCTTGGCAGGACGTCCAGGGGCCAAAGGGAATCTTTATTGACTTAAGGGACAGTTAGTAGCAAGAGTAGAGATTTCCAGAGTCATCTAGACCTACAGGTGGTTGGTCCTTCTATCCACCCACCATCGATAATCAGGTTGGAACTTGGCTCTCTACACTGGCACTCCTTCATGCCTGGGGTGTAATTGGACATTGGGCAAAGGCACTCCTGCCCAGACAAAAGATGAGGACGGAGTCCTGTGGTCTGGTTTGACACTTTCTGATCATGGGGAACTACAAAGGTTTGACTGGAGCAAGTCAGATGTATCTCTCCACTGGAACATACGGGTATAATTAACATGAATGTTTCTGGAGAAGCCCAGATTAGAGGAGGCAGATGGGTAGGAAGAAACTGAAGACCTTGGTCTCTTGAAATGAAAGGAAGCGCAGCATCTTTGTCATACCATACACATAGCTATCATTGTGAGTAATCCCCCACCACACATATCCATACCACCCACACACACCACACAAACCCACACACACACACACACACACACCACATACACACACATATACACACACATCCCTCACCCCCCCACCAACACACAAATACCCCCACACCCACACCCTCACACACCCGTACAATCCCCCACCCACACCAACATACCAACCTCCACCCCCCACACATGCATACACACACCTTATGAGATTTGGAACTCTCTCCTGAGACAGCTGAGCTGACAGTGTTCTGACAGATGGACAAATGGATCGTCAGTCGCCTTCTTGGTGGTTAAGGTCATTTATTTACATTTTTCCCCTGAGTTCATTTTTCCTGATACAAAGCACTTGTGCTGTGTTAATCTACTTTTTTAATTAGTTGCAATGAGATCTACTTGACTGCATTATTGGAAACATAATATCCTTATTGGATTATTGGGTGCCACGTTGGGAAATTTATAATGGTCCAAAGCTGCTGGCAGTGTTTAATGAGATTTCCCATTTTGCTTTCATTCATTCAGCCTTCACTCTTGTCAATAGGGCTTACCGCCTGTTTAAACGAGCTGGCATGAAATAGATGTTAGAAAGAGAGAATGCAGAGAGGGCCCTGAACTGTTGCTGTCATTTGTCCTGTGCATTTTAGACCATCTTTTTATCCAGTCTCAAACCCTTCCTGCTTATCACGTTGTGCAGCCTGTCATAAATGATAGCATTGAGGTTTTTGTTGTCTGCTGTCAACATGCAGGCTGAGCTGATGGAGCAGACCAGGGGAAAGAGAGACTTCAGGGATCCACAGCAGTCTCTACCGCTCTTTCTGTCAATTCCTGTTACAGCCTAGTCCTGGGTCCAGCTGCCCACTCTGTGGCTGGACTTTGTTAAATGCATTTTGGGCCAAGGAATAGAGAGCTTCAAGAGCTCCTAAGCACTCGTCAGGGACCAGTTAGTGGAGAGCTGCCCATCCTCATTGTTCCTGTCACAGTCATATTTCCCAGAACGTCCTC